>NC_061109.1:21255516-21327925 GCF_015104395.2 Macrobrachium nipponense | reverse complement strand
CGCCCATACCTCACCAAGGTCCACCCTCGTGGCAGTAGCACCTGCGGAAATAACAGTAGTAGCGATTAGTGGGGGGGAAGTCCCCTCGCGCGGGGGGGGTGAGCCCTCTCCGAACGAGTGAAGACCCTAATACAATTGTACATCGGGCACCGAGCGCCCTCCCCCGCCCCCCGCTCGACGGATCGGGCGAGGAGAAGAATGCCGATAAAACCCCCCCCCAACCTCCCCCCCCCAAGGGGAAGGGCCATCTGTGGGAGACTGAGCGGGGGGGGTTTCTCGTTCCCCACCCCCGCACAGTACCCATGTACCCAACAACAATATAAGAGCCCGAGAGCAATCGTGCCATCGGCCCGAATGCAAGGGCATAAGGATCAATTCCCTGACTGAGCGGAACTTGAACCAAATAAATATTGATGCAATCAATAATAAGGAATAAAATGAAAATGCATCTTGCATTACGATTCACTTCACAATGAAAAAGGGTCGGATCGAGCGCATTTTGCGCCCTCGGTACCGAGCGCAAGGGTAAAAGGATCCATTCCTTACCTTTATGGGATCAAGGTTTAATGGAAACCTTGATCCATAATGAATTGATGCAATCAAAAAATATATGAAAATGAAAAGAATACTGCGCTTGCGATTTCACTTCATACAAATAAAAACAAAAGGGGAAGGATCAATTCCCGGGAAATAGCGGAAACATTGATCCCAGTAAACAATGCAATCTCAATAAAAAATGAAAATGAAAAAGAACTGCACTTGCGATTTCACTTCATTCAAATAAAAAGGGGAAAGGATCAATTTCCGGGTAAGCTCGGAAACTGATCCAAAATGAGTATTGCTACAATCAAAATAATATATGAAAATGAAAAAGAATACTGTACTTGCGATTCCACTTCCATACTGAATAAGTTTCCGTGCCGAGCGCATTCGCTCGGCAACGGGCATACAGGTCAAAAAAATATAAATGAAAAGAGCACTTACTTACGATTTTCATCTACACATTCCAACCCAAATATACGCTCGGAGCGAGCGCTCCCGCCCTCGGCACCGAGCATACACAATACGAGGATCATTTCTGGAAGGGAAATAAAATGAATTCCCGCACTTACGCCCTTCAGTCCCGGCACTCGGGTAATCGGAGGGCGGGTGTGAAACCAAGATCCTTTAATTCACAATTGAATTCAATGGAAATAAATATGAAATGATTGTACTTACAATTCAGTTTCACTAGATAATAGAAAAAGAAAAACACAATCATGCGAAAGCAACGACGATGAAGCGGGCACGAGAGCGATGATACACGTCCACACGCCAGCAGGCCGAAAGCAAAAGTGATTTGTTTACCTACCAGTCGCGCCTGCAGCGCGCCTGTCGGACAAGCAGTTAACTACCGAACCCCTTGTTCGAAAGCTTACGACCTATCCAGCTGCCGCTAGTACCTTCCTATTGTAAAAGGACCGAAGGTTTGTATGCCGTGTCGGAACAATACAGGTTTCTTACTGACCTTAAATGAAGCAAGAAATCAGCTATTTGCATCACAGTGGTCTTAGAAGAAGAGATGTTGGAATTCTTACACCACTCCCTGAAGATTCTCCACTTATTCTGATACAGTTGCTAGAAGATCTTCTCCTACACATGGAGATAGCCCCTGAAGCTCCTTCAGAAAACCCTTTCTTTCTAAGGAGTTTCTGGACAGTCTGAATCCTATCAGGGCCAGAGAAGGCAGGATTTGGTGGAATCTGTGTAAGTGTGGTTGTCTGAGTAGCTGCTTTTTTTGAGGAAGCAGCCTCAGGAAGTCCACCAATAGATCTACAAGATCGGGCAACCATTCCTTCGATGGCCAGAAGGGGGCCACCAAGATCAGAGACGTTGCTGTGTACAAGGAACTTGGTCAGCACTTGCCTTATCAGGCTGAACGTAGAGAAAGCTTACAGTTCCTTGTCTGACCAGTCCAGAAGAAAAGCATCAACCGCCCACATCTGTGGGTCTGTAACTGGCGAACAAAATAGAGGGAGACGATAGTTCTGACATGTGGTGAACAAGCCTATCATTGGTTTTCCCCACAGTTTCCAAAGGCCTAAGCTGGACCTGTTTCCGACGACTTAGCTCATCCGCTAAAACGTTTAGCTTTCCTTGGACAAACCTTATGACTAAACGTGCATTGTTTCATTCTGAAAAAATGAGGAGATCTTGCCACTTCATGAAGAGAGAAAGAGTCCCTCCTTGTTTCTTGACATATGAGAGAGCAGTCATGTTGTCCGTGTAGACCGCTATCGTCTTGTTCTCTACTTCTGATACAAAGGACTGAAGGACCAGATGTACTGCCTTTAGCTCCTTCACATTGATATGCAGAGATCTGTTCTCTAGGGACCATACTCCCAAGACTTCACTTTGCTCTAAAAGCAATCCCCCATCCTTGGTCCGATGTGTCTGATAAGAAGTTCAGGTAGGGGTTCAGTTTCAGTTGAGAGAGAGACTTGCCTTACGACAGTCTCTTCTCTGAATTGCACCAAAGGAGGTTCTCTTTTATTTCCTGTGTTAAAGGAAAAACATGCGAGTCTGGAAGGTCCTTCCTGTTCCAGCTCACTTTCAGATAGAATTGCAGAGGTCTGAGATGTAGCCTGCAAAGCAACACAAACCGGTTCATTGATGAAAGGAACCCCAGCAGACTCATCCAATTGTTGGCCGATCACTAGTTTAAGACTAGAACTTCTTGTATCTTTCTCATACAAGAATCTACTCTTTTCCAGGTTGGAAAAACCCAAAAACTCTGAGTCACTATGGTCATTCCCAAATACTGACTCTCCTGAGTAGGAATCAAATGAGATTTCTTGGAGTTTATGAGTATTTCTAACTCCTGTACTAAAGAGAGTGTCTTTTTGAGGTCCTCCACACACTGACTGACTGGGCTCTTAAGTTAAGAGCCAGCCGTCTAAATACAAAGATATTCGCATCCCCTGAAGGTGGAGCCATTTCGCAATGGGAGCCATTACTCTGGTAAACACTTGAGGCGCCGTTGTCAATCCAAAGCAAAGGGCGCAAAATTCAAAATCTTCCCATCGAACACAAACCTTAGATACTTCCTCGACTTGGGGTGTATGGGAACTTGGAAGTATGCATCCTGAAGATCTATAGATGTCATCCAATCTCCCTGGTGAATGGATGACAGGAATGTTTGGTTTGTTTCCATCTTGAACTTCATCTTTACGACGAAGACATTCAGGGCCCTGACATCCAGGATGGGCCTCCAGCCCCCTGATGACTTGGGGACTACAGTGGTCCCCCCGTATACGCGGGGGATGTGTACCAGACTCCCCGTGAATAGTTAGAACCCGCGAATGTTTGGAACCCCTATAAAAACGCTAAAAACAGCCTATTTTGTTAGTTAAAAATCAAGAAAAACCCACTAAAAATGTTCATACTTGGTTTTTTTAAGTTTTATCACAAAAAGTGCATTTTGAGATGAAATTCATAAAAAAAAAAAACCAGGAATTTGTGGATATTTATCATAGAAAAATACCGCGAATGCGCGAATTTTCTGCGAATAATGCGGGGAAACGTTCCCGAGAGAAATCCGCAAATGTGTGAGTCCGCGAATCTGCAGAACGCGAATACAGGGGGTCCACTGTACATAGACGATTGTAGAACCTCGGAGAGTAACGATCTTGACCGAGTTCTACTGCTCCCATTCTTACAAGAGAAGTTACTTCGTCCTCTAGAGCCAAAAACCTCCCTGATCTTCTTGAATAAGCCATTAAGATGACTGGCGTGCTGACTAAGGGAGGCTTCCTGAAGAAGGGGATAACGTAGCCTTCCTTCAGAACTTTGACAATCCAAGGTTCTGGCCCTTTTCTCTGCCAAACTTCCCAAAACATTAGAAGTCTGGCGCCTACACTCGTGTGGAGAACGGCATCCTCACTTGCTAGAGGAGCCCCTCAAAGAAGTTTTCTCGACGGACTCGGAAATGAACCTTGTATTTCCTCTTGATCTTGTGTAGGATCTCTGTCTGGCCCGAGAGGGCTGGCCTCTTGAGGGAAGAGGTTGCCTCGAAACCATTGCTGGAGGATTTCTTGGTCTTTTGGAACTGGGCAAGGAGATCCTGTGTACATTTCTTCTCCAGATCTGAAGCAATTCCTAACATTATGGCTTCAGGAGCAAGTGTCTCTTATCTAAGAGGGAAAATAACAGAGCTGATCTCTGTGAGGAAGTAACGCCCTTCGACGGAACACCAGAGTTCCCTCTTCTTGAGCGTTCTCAATGAGTAGAGAGAGGCCAAGTCATGGGAACTGTTCCTAATCCCCTTATCGATACACGAGAGAACTTGCATCGAATCCGCCAAAAGGTTCTCTGAAAGCAAAGGGCAAGACCTAATCTTGCGGGCCTGAGTGTCAACGGACCAGCCGAGAAAGTTGAAAACTTCAAATACTTTGACAATACCTTTCAGAAGATTGGCCAACTCTGAGGCAGAAAACAAAACCTTCACAGATGAAAAAGCTGAGTGTCTGGCTGCATCTACCAGACCAGAAAAATCTCCTTGCAAAGATGCGCAAACACTCAAGGAAGGAGCCTCTTTCGTAACATATGACAATTATCTCCACCTGGAGATTCAAGAAGACGGAAAACAAAAAGAGGTCTTGCCTTGTTCCCTCTTTTCAGCAAGCCAAGCGTCTATCTTTTTAAAAGCCTTCTTAGCTGAATAAGAGAAAACCATCTTTGGTATCTTCCAGGGTTTAGAAGAAGGCATACTATCCATAACCAAAGTTTTTTCAGGAGATGCTGGAGAAGTCAGTTTGAAAAAAAACGGATACGTGGCGAGCCCACAACGCTGAAGAGGGAGCCTCTTGATCCTCAGTAGCTTTGTCTTCAGATGAAATACAAGAAAGATCCACATCTGCAGGAGTCTGAGGTGTGGCCGCATCAACTTGTGCCCATGTCAAAACAGCCTCTATTGGAGATTGCAGCGCTGGAACGTCTCGAGGTGTCCGAGGAGACGATACCAATGGAGCCTCAGTTACTACTGGTGCTAGCTAAACTGTTGTGGGCACTTGCTGGACCATCACGGGTGCTTACAAAGTTGTAGGAGTTTGAACTGAAGAGAGTGGCTTATTCAGTAAAAGCAGAATACTGTCGAGCTTCGACTGAATGGGATCTAATGTCTCAACAGCAGCAGCAGCAGCAGCAGCAGCAACAGCGGGAGCCAATGGAGTTGATGGAAGCTCCAGCACGACGTAAGCAGGCGCTAACTGGTTCACTACAGAAGGGAGCTTGGGTGCCAATGAGCACTTGACTATGTCTAATGGGCGCGCCTGCACGATAGGTACAGGAGCTTGAAGAGGAGCCGAAAAACGACAACAAGCCTTGGGTGCCAACAGAGTGTCAACTTCCGAGAGGCTACGTCGGAAGAAAAAGGGTCATGGGCTGTCCCAATGACTGCAAGAGGGGCATGGATCTCTAGGCTTCTTAGTAGGCACAATTGGAGCTGCATCCGAAGCTGAGACTTGGCTCCCCCGAATGCCACTGCGTAGTGAAGAGTCATCCGAACTCGACAAGTTATGCACATCCAAAAGGAGAGACCTTTCCGACGGCTCTTCTTTTTTACCTGGGAAGTGACACAGGTTGAACTGAGGGGGAGAACTGCTCATGGGCAGACCCCACCAACCTCCCTTGGGTGGTTACCAGTTTGACTCCTCCCCTGCACTGGGGAGTGTGACAATGACCTTTGCCTGGCAGCATCGGTGGGATGAACAGCCACCTCCTCCACTGACACAACACTCGCTTTACGCCTTGTCCATTAGGACCTTCATAGATGCACAAAGCTGCTCCATAGTCTGTACTAACAGAGCAAAATGCTTATCAATCTTTTCTTCCAGACTGGTGATGGGGTTGGGATCAGAAGTGTAGGAATCTGAAACTGAAGAAGGTTGCATAACAAAAGAAGTGGGAGCAGGAGGTAAGGAAATAACAGGAATATTCAAATCTGAATTCAATTCAGAAGAATCCTGACTAGCTGATTTTGAACTAGCCCTAATCAAAGCTTTTCTCTTCCTGTCTCTCTCTAATTTATTTACATGAGATTCCAAACTTTTCCACTTCCTATTGTCCCAATCAACACATTCATTACATTTATTATAAAATGAACATGCTTATCCACTACACTTAGTACATAAAGTGTGATTAACATACGATTCCTTGGTTAGCCTAGTTTTACAACCTTTAGCACAATACCTAAAGCTAGCCGAACCTGTGTCTGACATTGTCGAAAACACTAAGACCTGACGGTCACTAAAGAAAAAAAAAAAAACAACAAAAGCAAAAAACAAAAACTCGTTCTTATCAAAGAACCTAACACTGTCAAAATGATTTGTCGAAATGGCTAATACAAGAACAGTCTACTTCATTACAAAAGGAAAGTCTAACAAATTTCAGAATAAACTGCAATTGACAATCACAGCATCGGCCGGCAGAAAGAAACTGAGCTCTTTGCCGTGTTATTTCTCTCTCTTACCCTGAAAGTGGACAGAGTATTGTTACCTAACCAAAACAAATAGAAAATTAGCAAGACCCGCGAATTTAGAGATTTTAACTGCCGGGGACTGAAACTCTTAGCTATATAATTACTGGGGAAGTTGTATAACTAAAAATAAGTTTTTAAAATAAAATATTCTAAAAGTGCATTTTTTATCACATACTTGTCAATATTATCTTCTTCATCTGGGAAATGCTTTTTGAGGCTTGCCGCCCACTTTTCTTTTCCTGAGTAAACAGGATATCTACGAAGTTCCTTATCCTTTTCAGCAAAAACTACTTCATCAAAATCATCCTCTGAAAAACATAAAATTTCCTAGAACAGTCTAAATTACTTATCTATTTCTAACCTAGCAGATGATGTAGCAATATATACTAAAGATAATGTTTTCACGATAAACAGATGATTTAACATAAAATTACAATTTTTCTTAAGAGTCAATCGCATCTTCCTAAATATACAAACTTAAATTTATGTAACAGGGTTCTTTTAAGCATAAGCTGGTCCTGTCACCGAGCTTGATAGCAAGTTACATACAGGTAAATGTGCGGTGAGTGCATGGAGGATTCCCTTATGGGACAACCATACTATTTTCTAAACCAAGAAAGTCATAGGACTAAGCAGATAAACAAATACAGGAATAAGCTAGTAAAATTGAAGAAAGCAACTATACTCTACACCCATTAAACTTTCTAAAACCTTACCTAGAGGTGCCCATTCCAGCTGCCTATTAGTGATGTGATCAACAAATGTTTTAGTCACAGACTGGTAATGCATTTCACCAATGTAATGAATTCCAACATCAAACTCATACCCTTTATCTATAAAAGTATGACAGCAACCTCCAGCCTGAGAAGAAATAAACAGTTGAAAATTTTAAAGCTCAATGAACACTAGAAAATTACTCATCAAATAACATTATGCAATTGCTGCTCTCAAAATAGGTTCTTAACCCTTAAACGCCGAATGGACGTATTAAACGTCGAGTCAAAATGTCTCCTGTATGCCGAATGGACGTACCATACGTCGACTCAAAAAAGTTTTTTTTTAAATTCGCGGAAAAATACTTATAGGCCTACCAGCCGAAACTTTTGAATCACGCGCCTTGGGGGATGCTGGGAGTTCACGGATCAAGGCGTTGTTTTGTTTACAATCGTTATGCAGGCGCGCAAGCGCGAATTTCTTTCTTATCGCACTAAAAAGTATCAGTGACACATCTCAAAAATTATTTTGTCACTTTGACATAATTTTTGCACCATTTTAAATTATCCTTTACATGAAGTATTATATATGAAAATGTGCGCAATTTTTATGTAGAATACAACAACAAAATACTCATGATTGTAGCTTTTATCAGTTTTGAAATATTTTCATATAAATAACGATAAGTGCCAAAATTTCAACCTTCGGTCAACTTTGACTCTACCGAAATGGTCAAAAAATGCAATTGTAAGCTAAAACTCTTATATTCTAGTAATATTCAATCATTTTCCTTCATTTTGCAACAAATTGGACGTCTCTAGCACAATATTTCGATTTATGGTGAATTTGTGAAAAAAACTTTTTCTTTACGTCTGCGCGTAACGCTTCCGATAAATTTTTTTTCGTGTGATTGTCCTAATGTTTGCACCATTTTAAATTTGCCGTTACATAAAGTTTTATATATGGAAATGTGCGAAATTTCATGCACAATACAACTAATAACAACCCATGGTTGTAGCTTTTATCAATTTTGAAATATTTTTCATATAAAAATGATAAGTGACAAATTTTCAACTTCGGTCAACTTTGACTCTACCGAAATGGTCGAAAAATGCAATTGTAAGCTAAAACGCTTATAGTCTAGTAATATTCAATCATTTACCTTCATTTTGCAACAAATTGGAAGTCTCTAGCACAATATTTCGATTTATGGTGAATTTATGAAAAAAATAACATTTTCTTTATGTCCGCGCGGGTAACTCTTCCGAAAAAAACATACGTGCGATTGTGGTAATGTTTGCAACCATTTTAAATTAGCCGTTACATAAAGTTTTATATATGAAATGTGCGCAATTTCATGTGGAATACAACAATAAATAATTGAAGGTTGTAGCTTTTCTCATTTTTGAAATATATTTGCATATAAATCACGATAAATAGAAAAAAAACCATGTTCGGTCAACTTTGACTCTACCGAAATGGTCGAAAAACGCAATTGTAAGCTAAAACTCTTACAGTCTAGTAATATTCAGTCATTTATCTTCATCTTGAAACAAATTTGAAGTCTCTAGCACAATATTTAGATTTATGGTGAATTTAAAAAAAAATTTTCCTTCCCTCCGCGCGCGGATTCTCCGCCACAAATCTCCGAAATGCGCACGTCCCATTCTCGGAATATTTGTTCCGTTTCATATTAGGCATTTCATAGAGTTTTATATATGATAATGTGCGCAATTTCAGTAGAAATAAAACAAAAAAGATTTGAAGGTTGTAGCTTCTTATTTCCGAAATAATTGCATATAAAAAAATATATATAAAAAAATTCGACATTTGGTCAACTTTAACTCATCAGATATGGTCAAAAACTGCAATTGTAAGCTAATACTCTTACAGTATAGTAATATTCAATCCTTTTTCTTCATTTTGAAAGAAATTGGAAGTCTCTAGGACAATATTTAGATTTATAGTGAATTTTTGAAAAAAATATTTTTTTACGTCTGCGCGTTACAAATTCATGCATTATTTTGTTATAACATTTTCTCTGTGTTGCTTTTATCGTTTTACAATGTGTTATATACCAAAATGATCGCAATTTAGTATACATTACATCGAAAAATTAAAGTAACTTGTTACCTTTAACCGTTTTGCGCACAACGCGATTTGAATACAATTATATATGAAATTTCGTTTTTGCGCTCTCATATATCGCATTATTTATATATGATAATGATAATTACTTTCATTTCTGATGGTTGCAAACTAAACTTCAGCCAATGACAAAAAGAGGAGCCAAAAATTAACTCTTTAATCTTGAAAACTAAGCGCGCTGTGATTTTTTGAAAAAAATATTTTTTCTGCTTCCGCGCTCACTCTGAAACACCTCCGGCACACGGGAGACAATTTTTTTTTTACCACTTCAGCGTTTAAGAAGAAAAATTTTTCTTGTAAGAGAAGAAAAATTTTTCTTCTCTTACAAGAAAAGAGACAAAAAACTATACATAACTGATGAGCAAAATCACTGCAATTAATTCATGACTACCATAAGTGTTATACAGAAATGAGAAATTAATAGGCATACAAAAAGAAAAAAAAAGATTAAGGAAAGATTTGCAAGATAAAATTTAAAATTCCTAATCATCAAACAACTAAAACTCTAAATAAAAAACAAAATCTTTAGTGTTTACGAACTGGAATGGCTATGATTGTTTTTATAAGGAAAACCATGAGAAATTAATTTCCTTACATTCATCTCTTTACAAATTACTATAGTACTATGAATAAATCATATTATCATGAAAATGACATTGTTATGATAAAATATGATTTTCATATCCTTACCAAGTAATTACATAGCTAACAGTTTCTAGCACTGACAGCTAAAATTCGGAATTTGTTGTAGTAATTCTTCTATGCTTTGGCAATAGGTAACTAGTCCCACCCACTTTCAGGAAGAGGAGGAACAACTGAGAAATTAATAGGCATACAAAAGAAAAAAAAAGATTAAGGAAAGATTTGCAAGATAAAATTTAAAATTCCTAATCATCAAACAACTAAAACTAAATAAAAAACAAAATCTTTAGTGTTTACGAACTGGAATGGCTATGATTGTTTTTATAAGGAAAACCATGAGAAATGAATTTCCTTACATTCATCTCTTTACAAATTACTATAGTACTATGAATAAATCATATTATCATGAAAATGACATTGTTATGATAAAATATGATTTTCATATCCTTACCAAGTAATTACATAGCTAACAGTTTCTAGCACTGACAGCTAAAATTCAGAATTTGTTGTAGTAATTCTTCTATGCTTTGGCAATAGGTAACTAGTCCCACCCACTTTCAGGAAGAGGAGGAACAACTGAGCCAGGTACTTCATTTTGTTCATGACTAACAATCATCCATGTGCAGGTAGGTGGGTGGGCTTCCATTTCGTGATTACTTGGTATATATAAAGTATGTAAAATTTTATTTTATCATAAAAATCTCATTTTTACATAAGTAACTTACCAAGTAATTACATAGCTGATTACACATTGACAAGAGGTGAGATACATGGACTACTCCATCCCAAACCATTATGTGACAATGAATTTGCGAGTAGAAAAGGGGCTCACATTTCTGAAGTGCTTGTTACAAGGAATTACAAGGATTAGTCCATCCGAGGAGACAGTGTGCTTACTTATATGTAGGAGCAGGTTTTAATGTTTTCTCTAGCTTTCTTTTAAACTCTTCCACGATGTTACTGTTTACTACTTCTGATGGCAGTTTATTCCATGTGTCACATATCTTTTATGTAAGAAGTTCCCACAATAAGATGTGTTGTATCTCTTCAGTCTAGTTTCCATCCATTATTTCTTGTCTGGTTTTTGTTTATTGTAAATAGGTTACCGTCTACTTTTGTTATGCCGTTCAGTATTTTAAATGTTTCTATTAGTTGTCCTCGCAATCGTCATGTTTCTAAGCCATACATGTTCAGGCTATCAAGTCGTCTTTGGTAACCAATTTGCCTGATGGATGGAATTAATTGTGTGGCTCTTGCTTGTACCCCTTCTAATCTATTTATGTCTTTTCTTAGTGTTGGTGACCAAAAATGACAATTTGTCGAAAATTGCATTTTTCCTAACTATACAAACCTGAGGTCCTTTAACAATAGGAAGTAGCTAGCGGCAGCTGGAACGGTCGTAAGCTTCGAACAGGGAGGGAGAAACGGTAGTTAACTGCTTGTCCGACAGTCGCGCGGGAGGTAAACAAATCACTTTGCTTTGGCCCATGCAAAATACGCAGATGTGAGGGGTGGCATGAGGAGGGACTATATGTAAAGGACCTCAGGTTTGTATAGTTAGGAAAAATGCAATTTTCGACAAATTGTCATTTGTTCCGATACGTAATACAAACCATCGGTCCTTTAACAATAGGAAGACTCACTTCTTGGTGGGAGGAATCTGAGTCTTTTGATGAACAGACTGGTGTTCGTCCATCCCTGGAATGCCTCCCTGGTCGTAAGAGCGAGGGAGGGATCCAAGCCTCTGTCCGATTGATCGTCGTGCACCGCAGGATCAATGGTCAGACCTCTGGCCGAGTACTAAGAGAGAGGCAAAGCGTATCTCTTCGTACCAGCAAGCAAGAACTTGTTCCTGTTTGCAAGAGGCAACATAAAGTATGGTTGTCTCAAGCTGGCATCCACTTCCTCCCCCTTGTTGGAGGAAGTGGTGGATATACGCTCCTATCCCTAGTGAAAGGGATAGGATGGGGCTCTGTTGAGTAGCTCACCTGCATCTTGTCCTTATCCAGCAGGGTGACGACCGTGTCCCTCTAACCACAGGTAGAGAGGAAGAAAAAGATGGGAAGAGGAGCCAGTCACACTCTCATTCACTCATCCATTCTTACGGTCACACCAGGACTCGATGCTGTTCAGCCTGCAAGGGTCTGGGTTCGCTACACAACGTGTTGAGCAGCCACCACGGGTCCCAAGGAAAAAGATCCAAGGACCTGTGGGCAATATCCCGAAGGTAGAAGGAAGGGCATGTGGTCTGGTTGACCAGACCCCTGCCTTCAGTACCTGCGCCACGGAGAAGTTCTTGCGGACAAGGCAGCATCTCCTTCGCATCGAAGGCGGTGAAGTCCATTAGGGAGGGATTGTGAACGACTCGAACCAATCGTCAGGGACCGAAGGGTTCTGAGTCTTCGCTACGAAGTTCGGTACGAAATCGAGCGTCACGGATCCCCATCCCCTGGATGCTTGACTTCGCAGGAGAAGTCATGCAGTTCCTCAGAGGGAAAGAAGGAAATAGTCGCATGACTATCCCTCTTCTCTACTTCGGTGATGTCCAGTACCCATACTGGTCTGTCCGTTTGCCACGAAGTCTCTCGCATCCTCCTATCCCCATGCAGCGAAGTTCTCGGTAGTGGATAGGACACCGGACACTCCATGGTGGGTGTCAATGGTATGGGTACTGTGACAAGCTATTAAAACGAAGTAATGATTGCTCTGTAACAACCGCCAACTAAGTCAACAGCGTAGTTCGTAACTGACTCGGCCGCTCTGACAGCTGCGACTGACTGCGTTCGGTAGGAGGCAAGTTGTCAAAGCATCCGAGTAAGTCACGTGACCTTCGCCTTTAAAGGGTTATGCCGAGAGACCAAACAAATAATGTATTTGTTTGTCACCAATGCCGGACAGCAAGGTGATGATTCTCTTCAAGGCATGTGCCCAACAGGCGAAAGTCAATTGCCTTCTAGAGACCGAGGTCCCTGAAGGTAAAACATCTCATGGTTGTTGAATCTCAGCTAAGGAGAAACAACACTATGTACCGTTGAAGACGAAGGTAGATATTGAATGCAACCTACGTCTTCACAGATGAATCTAGAGAAGGATTCTCAAGATTCATAAACCTGTGCTTACAAATGACTGAAAACGCTAACCGCTATTTCATTGCTGTCCGGTGAGAAGTCGTAGTTGCAATGAAAGCGGGGCGTTCTTCAGTAATGAAAACACAGGGGAAAGCCGCCTGAAGAACTGCTTCTCATGGGCTGAACATTTGGGAGTAGAGCTGTCAGGTCGGGAGAGTAGGCGATGTCTTCTAACAAATCTCGTAATTCGGTTGAACAATGAAACAATTGTACACCTACGAATAAGAGATATTTGAGACAAACTCAGATGTCTGCAAAATCATTCGCATTATCGCAGTGCGATGCAGCGGGAGACTTGTACAGACTTCTGTTACCGTGCGGTAAACAGAAAGATGAAAGAGTCCAAGAGATATCTCTGTTGAAAATTCTCGCAATGTCGAAGGCGATGGAATCTAGCGTCACAGCAGTAGATGGGTCCTTCATTATTGCGAGAATCCCCGTTAATCAGAGACCTAAGTCCATGATTGTTGGGCAGAGATACGGTTCGGTAGTCAATCAAAGCAGGGCAGAGAGAGACATACATGACCGTGCATATCGGAGGCCCGGCTGATACTGAGCTGCTATCAGGCAGTTCCAATACGCAGTAGTTGAGCCTGAGCTCTCGCTGACTCGTCATCCTGAGTTGCCAGGTAATCCATTATTCCACGAAGGAATGCGTTCGGCTAGAACTACCGAGCATAAAAGATATGCTCGAGCAATTATATTTAGGCGAAACGAATTTCAGTAAATATACAGTTGAAATGGTGTTGTCGTGCACACCATAAGTATATAAAATTGAAACTGAAAACTCCTGGGAGGTTGCAGGCAACCCCGAGTTGCAGTTCAATTAGAATACTTCTCTTATAAGTCGCAATCCGTAGTTTAACTAGGATATGCGCCTACCCCTCGGACCATTCAACTGCTTAGTAGAATCATGTCGCGAGGTTAATATACGTAGTATATTTGTAGATTCTGAACAACGATCTCCATCCTAAATTCTTTCCTTCAAGAAAACAAAATAAGGATTGGAGATCGACCACCTTCGATTTCTATCAAAGAGAGTGAAGGAGAAGTCTTCCTCGAAGGAAAGCTTCAATGGTGAACAGAATACTAAGACGATAGTTCAAGCCAAACTGGATATTGTACCGATCTTATTTCTAGTCCAGGTTGGTCGCCTACTGTGAGATAGTTTCTTCAGCAGCAGTCTTCTTCCCAATGCTAGAAATTCCAGGAATTCGAGCATAGGCGAGGTTCCCGATTATCGTGTATATCGGGGATTCTCGTCTCGCTCACTTTGGACTGTGGTCTCGCGTAAGTGTTTGGAGATCGTAAAACTCGAACACTGAATGCGTTAGAAATTCCGTAGAATTCTAAGCAGTCTGCGAAACCCCCACCGAATTCGTCAAACGATATCGGCTGGTGTCCTCTCGATTCCCGTAGAAATCGAGAATGGGCAGGATTCCTCCTCAACGACCGGTGCTTACGTCAGGTAGGACCCGAAGGTCCCCCCGGACCCCCGGGTAGCGCAGTCCCGAACGTGGGATCCTACAGAGAAGTCTCTGTAGGATCCCTCCCCTTTCCCTCGTAACCGTAAGGAGAGAGGGAATGGGGGAGGAATTGGATACTCGCTCGTCCTTCCCCAGTGGAACTAGCAGTTGGAGAAGAGTAGGAACAGCCATCGCCTTGCGGCGATGGCCTCTCAGGAGTCTGGGAAAACGTATCGTCAGGAGAAAACGTTTTCCCGCGGAGGGTTTACGAACTCTCACTGTAGGTAAGGGTCTGCCGCCACTGTGAACGTCGTCTGGGTGGGGCTGATCGACATCTGACAGGAGAGAGCCGATACCGTCCTCCGACTCATTCCAGTCCTCGTCGAGGTCGAAACCTCTCAGGAGGACCGAAGGAGTATTCAAATACGGTGTCCGAAGACACGTAGAAACGCCGCTGTCGCAGTAGAGGAGGTGGAAGTAGCTTGATCGACCGGCCAGAACTGAGAGAGCCTTCTTGTCCGGAGACGAGAGACTCTGGTTCGAGACAGAATCGGCAAGTTCCGATCGCGGCAGACCCACCGTCGGTTTGGGTTCCCTCTCGGGCCCCAAAACGACTCGAGCAGAGACGTGGGCCCTGCTGGTGGGAGCGGCAATCCTTCCGCAAGGTCATTATGCTGACGAATCAGCTTAATGACTTCTGCAAATTCCTCTGTATCTCGGGAGTAACCGTGTCTTGCGGGAGTAGGACCGTCCAGTCCCTCCAACAAGAAAACAGATGCCCGAGATACTCCTCCTTCAGAAGGAGGAACAGCGGCAGACCCCTGACGGTCGCCTCCATCTACTTGCGCGTATGTCCTGGTCGGTCCTGGAACGTGCCTGGTCCATACGGCGTCATAGCTGGGTCACGAGCGGCGCACCTCTCGTGATCGCTCCTCGGTACCGCGCTCCTCCCGGTATAGCCCGAGGAGGTTGAAGGTACGGGAGAGGCAGACCTGACGCTCCCCCCTCGCTCGCTGGCAGGACCAGCGTGCGTGGAGGGCTGCTGCTGATCGTCAACCCGCGGTGACGGTCGAGCAGCAGGCCTAGCCTTGCCGCTCGCCTGGGGCGATTGGCTCGGTTGAGAACGTCGAGACCGATCTCTAGCGTCAGGCGAGCTGCCGCTGGTCACCGTCTCCGCCCGGTCCCATCGGGAGCGGCGGACGGGTGACCTGCTAGGCTCTCTGTCGCGTCGAGACCGGCCAGCGTCCTCTCGGCGCGTCGAGCCGCTGGTACCAGCCGTGGCTGGTACCGGCGGCCGCGGGGACTCCTTTTCCTCGCCTCAACCCGTGGCTGGTCAGCGACCGTCACGTCAGCCCGAGCAGCCAGTTGATCGCTGCGAGAGCGTCCACTGGCCTGGCGAGAGTCGTGTGCACGACTCTCGCCAGTCTTCTGCTCCGCGCCGCTGTCTTGACGGCGAGCGAGCTCGGGCGTCAAAACTTTGGCTGGACGGTCTTCTTTGGAAGAGCGTCCACATCGGTGCGTTCTCGCGAACGAGAAGCGGCCGAGACGGAACCTGGTTTAGCGGCAGAACCGCTAGCACCAGGTGAGGACGCACCAGCCGAGGCTGGTGCACCTCTGGTCCCCGTCGACTTCTTCTTTGCAGAAGAAGCGACGGGCCCCGTTCCCGAAGGAACAGGAGGACCAGCAGAAGAGCTCCCCAGCTCGCCTGAGCGAGCCGGGCCCTTAGAAGATCCCGAAGGAGTCTTCTTAGGGGGGGAGGAGGCAACCTTCTTCTTCTTCGGCTGTTTGGCCTTAGAAGTCGAAGGGGAAGGAGAGGCAGCAGACGACGAAGAAGACGACGACGACACCTTCTTCCTCTTCCTCTTCTTCTTCGCCAGGCTCCGCAGGACAGACGTCAGGTCTTCCATCCAGGAGGGAGCCGGGCAGTTGCCGAAGCAACAGGGCCCGACTGCACCTGTCCGGAAAGACCTGAGACTGTGACAGCACCACCAACAGCAGGAACAACAGGAACAGGTCCAGGAACAGCAAGAACGGCAGGAACATCTGAAAGTGAATGAGCAGCCGGCACCTGATCTGAAAGGGAATGAGCGGCTGGGACAGCAACAGGTACGGCAGGCACGGCAGGTACCACAGGAGAGCCAGGCGTCCTGTCGGCAGCTACCGTCATCCTCGGCACTGGTCGGGCAGGTCCAGGGGGGTACTCTTTGGGCAGCGGAAGTCCTGGGGTCGGCAATACAAAGAACCCAGGTGGCGGTGGCAACCGTCCATCTTTGGGCACTGCAAGGAATTGGTTCTGGATTGCAGCCGGGTGGGTTGTTACCGACATTTGACATGTGGGTGTGTACAAACCAGGTGCGGGTGGCCATCTCATATGCTTGGTGTCGAGAATTTGTGGGTTGTTGTAGTGGGTTACCGCACCATGAGTGACCCACTGCCGACCCCGCCAAAAGCCAACCCCTGAAGCGACCCCCTGTATGCTCGGCACTCCCCTGCAGTTCCCCAGCGACTCCCACACCTGTCCCCAGGTTCGTCCTTCGCTTGGATTGGCACACCATGCGGAAGCAACAGTTCGGGTTAGTTAGAGGGGACTTCCTCGCGCCTGTGGGGGGAGCAAGAAACCCCACCCAGAGCGGACCTGGAAGACCCCGAGTAACATAACTGGACGTTCCGGAGGGCAGCGGGCGCCCACCTCCACACTTCGACGGATCGATGAGCAGGAGAAAGGACTCCGCTTAACCCCCCCCCGCAGGTGGGGGCCAGAAAGAGGACGAAGTGTCCTTTACCAAAGGAGTCACTGGACTTTTCCGATGAACTTCCTTGTGGGGCGGCCTAAGTCTCTTCCTGCCCTCCCGTACAGTCAACCCACATGCGGCCTCCAGACCCAATGGCCATACACGTTTTTACAACAGGGCTTCCGTTGCGGGAGGCACTCCTCTCGACCCCCGGACGACGAGTACCCGAAACCGCGTGAGGAATTCTACATCTACATCCAAGGTCGTTACTCTCCCCACGGATTATGTTTAGCACCTGGCGGGTTAACATAGAGAGATTAGTAAGAGGGGTTCCCTCCCTAACGCACGGGTGGGGGGAAGACATCCACCCCACCCCGAACGCAAAGGAAGACCCCAAATACAAAATACAGAATTGAAAGAAGCTGACGGCGGGGGGCAGGAAGGAAGGAAGACGAAAGAATCGGTATACCAAAGGGAAGTTCGCGGAGGGAGGGCTTTCCGACGGAACTTCCTGGCAGAACCTTCGCCTTCCCCTACCCCCGCCACAGCAGTGAAAAAGTAATATCGAAAATGAAACAGAATACCTGGCCCTTGCGATTCACCCTTCATAGAAACTTAAAGGAGAAAAGATCAATTCCCGGGGTATAAGGAAACAGAAACTTGATCCAATAATATGATGCTAGTCATAAAATATATATGAAACATGAAACCAGAATTTACTTGCACTTGCTGCGATTTCCATTTTCACATAAAAAAAATTCGTAAGGATCAATTGCCCGGGTAAGAACGAAAATTGATCCAAATAAAAAATTTTCATGCAAAAATAAATAAAATGAAAATGAAAAGAATATTGCAATTGGGCGAATCCACCTTTCATTGCAATCCTATTATACCAAAATTAAAAGGCGCGTGCCGAGCGCAATCACACTCTCGGGTTAACGAACGCCCCAGCCCCAGGGCCCAAAAACAGTAATGGAAAACAAAGGTACTTCTTACCATTTTTCAATTACACACTTTTCCGCGGCCCAAAATAAACAATGACTCGGCGCCGAGCGCGCCGGCCCGCCCTCGGCAAAACCGGGGGGGGGAAGACGATCAATTCAAGGGTTTCAAATTCATGAAAAAGAAGAGGAAATCGCCGGCATCTACGGCGTATAACTCCATGTTTGGTTCAATAATTAAGTAATGGAAAATGAAAACAGTGTACTTACAGTTTTCATTTTCAAGTCAAACAAACCTTTAGTTAGAAAACACAATATAAACAAAGCATACGACGATGAAGCGGGCAGAGAAGCCGATGACGCACAAACGTCCCTTCACACCCGCACCCGAACCCTTGCCGACCGAAAGCAAAAGTGATTTGTTTTTTACCTCCCAGTCGCGCGGCGCCCTGTTGGACTGTCGGACAAGCAGTTTAAACTACCGACGTTACTCCCCTTTGCTTCGAAGCTTACGAACCGTTTTCCAGCTGCCGCTAGCTACTTCCTTAATTGTTAAAGGACCGATGGGTTTGGTTTTATTACGTTATCGACAAAACAACTGTACTGCCATAGTTCAAGATGGGGAATACCTAATAATTGATTGTGTACAAACTGCAGCAACAATTTCCTTGGTTTCTGTCATTTTGAACTACCTCTTTGTGTATTCCCACTAGTTTCTGTGCCTTCTTTTTCAGCTTGTATTTTAGGCACTGTTTTTGTAGATTTTTAAGTCCCTGGTAATAATGACTCCAAGGTCCTCCCTCCTGTTTCTACACTATTTTATATTTCATTCCCAAGCAGCATAAGGGTTGTTTTGTTCCTATTTGTTAAACCTACTAAACTTTTTTATAGTTTAAAAGGCCATTAGCCATTTTTTTTACCACTCCTATTTTTCATTAGATAACTTTCTTAAACCTTCCACCCTGCATCTGGGTCTTGCTGCATTTACACCTAGCTTTGGTGTCATCCTGCAAATGTTTGGGACTTATCCTGCTAGTTAGACCTACATCAAAGGCCATTAATGTATAATCATTAAACAAAGAGGGCTAAGGGACCAGTAAGGACAGAACCCCTGAGGCACTCCACCCTTGTTACATTCTTGACCCATTTTTTGATTCTTCATCAATTTATTACTTACGCTCTGTTTTACTACTCTCTGTTTTCTAATAAGTTAGCCAGTCTTTGATCCAGTTCTGCCTTATTTCTCCTACAATTCCTAAAAGCTCTAACTTTTTTCAAATCAGTTTTCTTGTGTTGGAACTTTGTCAAAGGCCTTTATTTTGGCAAATCTAAGTAGAGTAAATCATAGTACTCTACCCGACTGTTGTAAATACTCAAGCCATGTTTAGAAGAAAAAAACTCCAAGAAAGGTTTGTAAGGATCTGTTTTTCTCTGAAAACCGTGTTGGCTGTTTACCGAAAGTGTTTCTATCAATGTTCATCCACAATTTGATCTGCAATATTATGGACTCAAAAAAATCTTGCAAACGACCTACAATTAGATCAGATTGGGTTATATAATTTCCCCGGACTATTCTTTTGGACCTTTTTTGTAAATTGGGGGCACAGGACACATTACCTAGTTTCCCATCCTTTTGGTGCCCTTTCTTTTGTTTTTCAGTCACTTTTTCTTTGAATTTGAGTTGAAATAAGGTGAGGAACTATCTCCCTCTTATTTTAGCTTCTTTAATTTTCTCTTAGATGTTGATTTTTTTTTCTTTTTTTTGGAGTTTTTTTGTCTTATTTTTGTTTTTTAAATGTCCTCCTCTTTGTAATAAATTATTTTGTTCCAAACGGTTCTTGCCCTTTCATATTTCAAATAGCAGGTTTTTGGTATTGGAGGTAGTGTCTTCAACTGTGAATACACTAGTAAAAAAACTTATTCAAGAAACTCTAGTCTTTTTCCAAGTCTGAGTTCACCGAGTTTACCTCAAATTGCTCCCCTTAGAGGGGACTTATGCTATTTTATTTTTTTATTGGTTTTCCTACTATTTTAACATGTACAAAAGTTGAATTCTTTTGGGTTTTTCTTTACAAACTAGTGCAATCTCTTATCCCCATTTGATCTTTGCATTTCCTTTACTAATTTGTCCCACCCAAACTAACAAAGTTCTTTATGCATGCTTTGCTTCTACTGGGGTGTTGGGTGTGGGTTTCATTGATTTGTGCAATCTGGTCTCCTTTCTCTTGATTGTGATTTTTTTATTTTCTCTGTTGAACCAACCAAATAGGCTGAGGGTTGCCATTTGGTTTAGTATTTTGACCTTAATGTTATTATAACATCTAGAGCGGGTTTTTTGTGTGTATTACCTCATGAAAGGATTCTCATGTGTTTATATATTTGCCATGTGTTCTCTGTTGTACTCTAGATCTCTTTCAACGTACTCCTTTTGAGCTTTTTTAAGTCTTGTACAATGGTAGTCTAATCTCATAAATATCTTCTTCTCTTTTTTTATTGTTTAACATTAATTTTGAAATGAGGATCCATTTTATGGTTGCTTTTGGCCTAGATTTGCAACATTGAATTGAAGGTCAGACACTAGATTATCTTCTGTTAAATAGAACGATATGTTCTAGTTTTTTTTTTTTAAAAAAAACCCCTAAATGTTGTTGTTTCCCTCTGGTAGGATTGGTCGACTCCCATTGGTTGGGGAGGAATTCATTTTTTAACAGAATCTAAAAGTCTCCTTTCATTCTAACCTTTTGATGCAGAGGTCATCGTTGTCCCAATGTACTGCTGCATTAAAAATCTCCCATTATTATGCAGAGTTGTTTGTTTAATCTCTGTCCTAGTAGTGCAAATAGGCTACCTCGGATATTTGTGATTGATTGATGGAGGTCATACCTACTAGTATTAAGAGTTATCTTCTTCCCTAGACCCTATTTAATGGAGGTTGATGCCAATTACTTCTTGTGTGGGTTGTAATTTTAATTACACTCTAAGTTGGACTGAGGTGGTCCCTAAACATATAAGCAGAAGTGCCTCCACCCTTTTTTATTGCAGTTATCTTTTTTGAACCTTTAATTTAATCCAGCTATCTGGTACTCTCCCTACAAGTCCCCTTGTTGCCTCTTGGTATCCATGTTTCTGTAATACCTAATTTATGTCGTAAGTTCCTCAACTTGCTACCAATGCCTTTGAAGACATCTACTTGTTTTGTTTTGAGTAGATTTGGGTGCATAAAAACTGTGCCACTCTGAGGGACTTTTTCTAATTTCTTGTCTTTTGTTCCCTCCGTGGCTCTTTAACTAGTTTTCCCCTAGTGGTTTACTAGTGCCTGCAAGTTGCTATTATTCACTAACCCAAGTTTCTGTGTACTTTCTGACCTTCCTTGCCCTCCTGAAATGTTCAGTTTCACTAAGGTGGGTTTTCATGAGGGTTTTTTGTTTGAGGGTTTCCTATTAGTTTTCGCGGTTTTCCTCCTTCAAAATTTCAAGTGGAGTTCCATCTCTTTTTATATACGTTTCCTATTCCCTATAAATCTGTAACCAAAGTTTACAAACCTAAACCACCTTTTTCTTGGCATATTAGCCCCATTCTGTCGTTGGACTTTCCCCATTGCCGTTGCTAAGGGGAGTAATGGTTTACATTGGTTCTGGGGCAGAAAGTCCTATAGAAATGCCCGCCTATCAGTATTTCTTTTCTCACCAGATGGTTCTTCCTATAACATTTGTCTAGGTTGGTTACAAGACCATTCTGTCCTGGCCAGTTTCTTTGCACTCTTTTTAGAAACAAGTCATTTGGCCTCCGCCCTGGCACTATGATTACACTTTTTTCTATTATTTACCTTGATTTTTTTTCACTGCCTAAGCTATCTGTTCTTTGCCTCCTGCACCATGCTACTTCTATTTTTGGCCACAAAAATTTAACCCCTGATCTTTTAGTTTTACTTAAACGGAGTTCCTCCAATTAAGAGTAGTTTCCTCTTCTGTTTCAACGAGAAGCACAGCAAGTCTATTCGTTTTAGGTTTTGATTGCCTTTTGGGGGACAAATCATGTTTTCTGACGTGCTATCACTCTTCTACCCAACAGTTTCTCCTTGAATTTCAATTATCTTTTATAACTTATAAGCCTATTTCTTTTGCACCTTGTATTGTCTGGTACTTGTTTCTGTTTTCATTTCTGGTTCTGGGTCTTTTAGCAATTGTTTTTCTAAATTCTTCCACGTATTTGACTGTAGGTGGCCTCAAGGTTACGAAAATTCATCCGTTCTGAAGCGACCCTTCGGTAACCTTGAAATTTTCCATATACAGAACTAACGTTTTTACATATAAATATAAATTGCCTACAATTTTGTTCCAAGCCCTACAAAAAAAAAACAACAGTAAAATTTTTTATAATAAAAGCTAAATTGGACCCAATAAACAAAAAAATGAAATAACAAAACAATTTGGACCATATTCAATACCTAATCCTGAAACCATTACGGTACCTGTAAATAAAGTGTATTAGTCGTAGTGGAACCTTGACCTTTTCAAGTGAAGTGGGATGTTCCAAAAAGTGGCAACAGAGGAGGAGGATCAAACGGCAAGGAAAAAACAATTGAACACATTTAACTTTATGAAACAACATTAACAAATGGCAGAAAACATTAACACTTCTTGATTATATCCATCTTCCTCCTCCATAGAAAGCATTCCTCTTCTTTTCTGGTGAACTTCAGCCAACATTCTTGGGACCCATGGCTAATAAATGTAAGTAATTAAGTTCACACAACAATGCGATAAAGAAAGTAACTTACAGTGACAATGAAAGCAAAAAAAAAAAAAAAAAAAAAAAAAGAAAATCACTAAACAGCACAATTTAGGTTAACAAACGAAATCTAACGTGAATGAACGAATTCCACCCATGTGTAGCGATAACGCTGCCACAAAAACTTAAATGGTCGAGGAACTCCCCTTACGTAGATGCATAATGGAATAGATGCCTGAACCAATATGGAGAGAGGAATTTTACGGCGGTGGTAACTAGCATCAGGAACCAACGGGAGGCAGGAGGCAGGTCGGGAGGACGGGGGAGTTCCTTACTTGAGTTGGGCGGCGCGCGAGTTTTAACAAATTTATTTCTTTTCTATGGTCTAGGCCCTGGCCCTGGTGAAATCTTCGGGACTTTAACAGTGCACCCTTTTGCAACCGTGAAATTATTTTAGTACGACAAGCAAAAAATCTAGTTTCTTTTTTGCCTTCGTAACCTGGGTTTTTTGTACGTATGGTGCTTTCGTATGTAGGGGCATGGACTGGTACTCTGTTTTTCTACTATGTTCGTTGTTTAATTCCTGTTTTTCTCTCTCTTAAGGTTTGTAAACTTCGCTTTTGTAGGTCTCCAATTTCCCCTTTTCCATACCTGTTTTCCTCTTCTCTTGTCTTTGAGTTTGACCCGTTTGTCAAACTCCATTTTAAATGGCCTTTAGCTCAATTCTTTCCACTTCCCGCCTCAAGTTTAGCTTATCTCCCCTGTTCTTGTTGACATGAGAGACAGACACTGAGACTAACCTAGCGTTTGGAATGCACATGGCCTCTTTGTCCGTCTACCGCACCACTTAGTTTACCGCTGGCATTTTGCCCACATATGCTTTGAATTTTATCTTTTCTTGAGTCATTCCTGTTTTGTGTCTCGTTTTCAAATGTTTTCTATCTGCTGCTTTTAATTTCAGTATTCTTTTTAATGTGACCAAACTGAAAAGGAAAAACAAAAAAAGGGGGGGGGGGGGTTTGAAGTACATCCCGACAGTCACCGCATACTATTACCGATTATCTATGGACAGTTTTCCATAGGTTCATCCACCAGGAGACCTTTTATCGCTCCCACACTAACATACGGTCTCCCATGTTGTTAGAACAATCACCCAAACGTGTTCGCAGCTCCCCAACTAAGCAACACAATTTTGCCTAAGCAAATTATTTTGTTTTTTGGCCAGGAGTGAACAGCAGCATCCCTTAAACGACTCAAACATCCAAAAGGCCTACTGAACAGCCAGAACTCTTATAACTCCCAAAATGCTTCTCCTTCAACTATGAAAATACACCCAAGAATGGCCACAATGGCAACACCAGGTCTCACCGGGTAGGGTAGCAAGTTTTCTACAAATCAATGGCACCAGAAGCGGTCTTCCGGGGTTTTATGGGGCTAGGACTCCCAACAAGGGCACAAAAGCTCCGCAACCTTTTTTTAAGAAATAGTTTAGCCTTCACTCCACAAGGGGTATGTGGTTGCCAAGGTGGGTTATTCATTACACCGAAGGTATGAGCTTAACGGGCACAATAGCGAACACTCCATTTATGGCATCCCCAGTTGGCCCCAGGATCCCTCCGATTCTGTGGCTTTGGAAACCTGCAAGCATCTACCCAGCGTTATTTAGATGGTTCCAAAGGCCTCTGCTCTGACGCACGAGGGGAAACTGTCAGTCTTCCTTACACTAATCTTATGTACCTAAAATTTTGTTATATATGCATTTTTTCTAAGAGATGTACAAGAAGGGGAAATCCTCGCAGATCCACAAGATGAAATAAATCAGAGAGAAGTTGGATTGGCAAGGTGGGTGGACAAAGGTCGGATTTGAATGGGAAGTACGTAAAGTAAAAGGTTTTAAAAGAGGTTTGCAGTTCAGGCTGAAGGGACGCTGCAAAAAGCCCGTTAAGTACAGTGGGGTACCTCGACATACGAAAGGCTTCAACTTACGAAAAACCTCGAGATACGAAAGCAAATATGAACAATTTTACAGCTCTACATACTAAAAGGTTTTCAAGATACGAAAGGTTGTTTGCTGTAAAGGGTCCCCAAGATTCGCCGCCCGGAGGACCACCGAGAACAAGTTTTAAAAACTCACCCCCGCGCCCGCCACTGAGTAAACTCCGCCACCGCACCATCCTCCCGCTCGTTCCTCCCATTGGATTCCTGATGCTAGTCAACTCCCATATAAGGTACCTTGCTTCTCCCTATTGGTTCAACAAATCTACCCCCTTGTGCTTTAAAGTATTATATTGGTTTAAACGGATGCTGCTAAATTGAAAAAAACTTATTCATGCAATTACATTTAATTCAAAAAAAAAATATTAGGTAAAGATAGAATAAAGAATAGAAATGAATGGTTATTAATACTGTGTTTTGGTAGTTACAGTAGTTTGAAGGAGAGTTAATGAAAACAAGTTTATGGCTTACTGGTGTAAAGTGATTGCTTGGCGATCGTTCCGATACTCGGTAAGTGCTGGATGTTAAACAAAAGAAGGTTTTGGAAAGCCTTTTTTTTTGTTTGTTTATTATAGTTAATGGTTAGTTAACTTAAGTAATTATTTGAAATGAGTACAGGCAATACATTTAATAAAAAAATTGTGGAATTAGGATATCATAAAATTATAAAATAAATCGGACTGCCAACAAATAACGTATTTTTTTAGAATTCTTCTTTCTGTTTTTTAATATTACGTTTACGTTATACGTATGTTTCATTATAGCTGGTCAGTAACGTCGGTATCTCCATTTAGGTAAAGACAGAATAAATGAATAAAGAAATGGAAATGGTTTATCATTACTGTTTTTGGTAGTTTGCATTAGTTGAACGAGAGAATACTAATGGAAAATTTATGGCCTTACTTGTGTGCTAGGAAAAATGATTGCTTGGCGTTCCGTTCCGGTACCTCTACTCGTTAAGACGGTTAAAGGAGCTGAATGTAAACAATCGTATTGGAACGTTTTTTTTGGTTTTTTTTTTTTTTTTGTGTATTACTAGTTTTAATGATTAATTAATAAATTATTTGAAATGAGTACATACTGATTATTTATACATCTTTTTTTATTGGCATATCTAAGCATTTAGCTCCTTAGGTTTAGATGTTCCAGGAATCCATAGGGACTAGGTCTACCAGTAGCAACCGCTAAACACGAAGGCTAGGATTATTGCTAAGGGACGGAATATGCTAAACGTCCTAAATATAATGTCCAGTAAAAAATGGGAGTTTGAACATTACATGCAGTTGAATATTAGTCAACGTATGTTACACGCATTTTGCCTTTTTGGAGTCCATATTTCTATTCCGTCGGCATCGGCGTTGTAAACCCAGAACATGTGTTTAGTAGGCCTGGAAATATAATTTACTGGGGTGGTAAAAATTTTGGAGGGCTTGGAACTGGATTGAGTCCATTTTACATGTAAAATGAGTCGGTCCAAGATACGGAAAAACCTCATGATAACGAAGGGCGCCTCGGAACGGATTTAATTTTTGTATCTCTAGGTTACTTAACTTATCACCAACACTGTGCCACCGCAAAAGAGAGCTGTGCTGCAGAAACAACTTGCCTACTGGTCAGTCGCTCATCTTAGGTGGTATGATAGCTGGGTATAGTTTGACCTGGGTAGCCTACTACCTTTAGTGGGAGCTTTGAAATGAAGGCCTATGGTCTAAATCACTTGCAAAGATTAAGCACATAATGGCACCCCTGCCCAGGGAGGGCAAGACAGTACCAACAAAGACCAAAAACCAATGCTACCTATACCATAAAACTAAATTCTCCTAACCCTTTCCCAAAACCAAAAAACTGGAGGGTATTCCTGGTACCACAGACCCCATGGAACTACCCAAAAAACACACAAACTTACAAATCAACGACAAAAAGGTAGGAAGGAATGTTTGCCCTTAGTTCCCTTCCCACCCCAACACCATTGGCCGGCAACTGATAAGGTGGGGGTCCTAAACGTACTTGCAATTCACTACGCAAGCAAGTCGCCAGGTTACGACGGGGGTTCCATTATTTGAGATGTGTTTCGTTAAAGCCGAAAAATCGACTGGAAGTCGGAACATTCGCCACCCCAAAATTCCTGAGAACACCTTACTTTTAAAGCTTTGGGTGGATTGAAAAACGTGGGTAAACTGCATTCTTATTACATTTTTCATTCAAAAAAAACCTTCAAATATTATTTTGTTTGGCATTTTTTGGTTTGTCATATTTTCCTCTGCCAGATCAGCGCTGCAGGTGACCGTAACCCTGGAACCATGCGTCCATAACCCTCGGGAAATAATTTCTGATGAATATAATTGAAACAAAAGCGACCTTAAACCTCACGAAACGGGCCATAAGCCAAACCCATTGTAACTCGGGGGAACTGCCTGTATACAGATTTTATTCTCTTTTATGGAATAGTGTGATGCAAACCCTGACTTGCATCTCCAGAAAGTCGTTTGAAGGATGCTCTGTCAGGGTAGAGGTGGTTTCTATTAAAATACCAATTAACGGTGGAAATTGCCTCTGATTTCATGCGCTTTTAACCTTTAGTAGTTAGGTAAAAAATTTTCACCTATTTGAGATTGTTTGATTCTCTAATCACTGCCTATTCCCTTCCATAAAAAATGGACGAGGGCATTCTTAGAAAGAGGCAGGGACAAGAAGTGATCCTTTAACGGACGTCCTAAATTAAATTAATGGAAGGGCCTTTACTTAAGTCCTTCTCCCAGGTTCCTTTTCAAGTGGAACTTCGGAGGGCTCCTTACTTGGCCCAGAGGCCTCTCACCTCCCTTCTTCCAGGCCCTAATAATAATTCTGACAAAAGACTCTTAATTACAACAAAAGAACAATGGAACCAGGGTCCAGGTTACTAGGATTCCTCGTTTTTGGACAAAAAAATTCAGAGATAGTGAACAGATCGCATCTCCTCCATGAGAAACCCGACTCTCCTATCTATAGCCTGGGGTTCACTTTACTCTTTTTTGCTGTCACTAAAGCTTATTCAAAGTCTTCTTTGTTCAGGTTTTCTGAACGAGGGCATCCTCCCATGGCTTCAAAAATGGAAGGGCCGCAAAGCCACTTTAAACCCACATATAAAATTCCCAACGCAACTGAATCTTTTCCTCTTTTACCTGTATTAAAAGAATTTAATCAAGTCTGTAATGTCTCAGTTTAACACCGACAAATCTAATCCTCTATGGTCTGAAAACAGAGTTTGAGCATAGCTCTAAAACCCTTGATCATAGAATCTTCAGGAAAAGAAAGGAAAAGTCCTGCAACCCTTCTGTCACAGTTGTCTCAGAAAAGACAAGATACCCTTGTTTGTTTGCGACCACGGGTCAGGAGATTGGCCAAACCCCTTATTTTGGTAGACTACATGCAGAGGTATTTACGGGTCCTACATTCTGAAATTGCCTCTTAGCAGCCTTTCTTGAAAGTCCTTTTGCTCTAAGAAGTCTGTTGACAGTTTTAAAAATCCTGGTCACAGCAAGAAAGAGGGATAGCCCTTCATGAAACCTCTTTGCAAGTGTAGTTGTCTGAAAAAATTTCTTTTTCTTCTGAGGGAGCAATCCTTGGGAAGTCCACTAATGCTGCTGGCCAACAGATCGGAGGGAAAACCACTCTTTTAATGGCCAGAATGTGGGGATATCAAAATCATGGGACAACATTCCTGTTGTGTTTAAGCAACTTGTTTAAGTAACTTCTCTTATTAATCCCAAACAGAGGGAAGGCATAAATAACTTTGTTTTCCGAGGCCAATCCTGTAACACTTTGCATCCATAGCTAGTGCTAGCAGTATCTGGTACCAAAGCGGGAGCGAAGAATGTTGATAAGTCGAGAAGAATTTCTTTGTGTTGCAAAAATGATCGATCATAGGTTTTCCCCATAATTCCAGAGGGCCCCCCGGCATACCTCCTGCATCTAGAGGTTCCACTCCCGTGGTGATCCTCTTGACTTCCGGTCTGCTCAACTGATCCGCTGGAGGACGTTTGGAATTTCCCTTGGCATAAATCTTGTTGGAACCTGGTTTGTTCGTTCCAATTCTCCTTGGGACTTACAGCAGGAGGAATCCCTTGATGCTTTGCACAGTGAAAACGGAGTAAGAGGTTCCCCGATTTGTCTGCTGATGTAAGCTAGTGTTTTACCAGGTCCATGTTTGTCAGTGGTACACTGCTATTGTGCGGTTGTTATTACTCTTGATACAAAGCTCCTGAGGACCTAAGTGAATAGCTTTTTAACTCTCACATTTATTTGGTGCATATTCCTTTCCTTCCTGAGACCACACTTCCATGACACCTTTCCTTGCTTCTAGTATGGCTCTCCAACTCTAACATATCGTGCGTCGGTCATAGAAGTTCAGGTCAGGGTTCTGGGGTGGGTGAAGACTTTTCCCTTTCTGAAGTTCACCTTCTGATTTCCACCACAGCAGGATGACTTTTTGATCTCGTGTTATTGGAAAACAAAATTGAGTCCGTCGCTGACTTTTTTCCCTTGTCCCAAGCAGGGCCTGAGAATAGAACTGAAAACAAAAACTCTTATTGTGGAGTTTTCCCTAGTGACAAGAACTGCTCTATCGATGGCCAAAGTTCCCGATCAAATGCTCCATCCACCACTTGTTGGCCGACTACCGTAAGTTAAAATTGTTTAGTTGTCCTTTTTAAGTTAAGTCCTCCATGCCTTGCTTACCATTTGACTAGAACGAACAAAGGAAGCCTAGTTTGTCCAGATACCAGAAGCTAACCTTATTGCTTTCTTAAATGCAGCCATTCTGCTAGAGGAGCAAGAACCCGTTGTGAACAACCTGTTGGGGCCCCATCGACAAGACCGAAACAGAGGTGCCCTGAACTGATTGACACTTGATCTTGGAATGCAAATCTGAGATATTTCCGCCTTTGATTTTTTGGATGCACTGGGATGTGGAAGTATGCATCCGCCCTCATGTCTATAAAGACCATGACAATCCAATCTCCTTTGGCGCATGGCTGGATAGAATGGAGTGGTCTTTGTCTCCATGCGAAATTTTGTCTTTCCTTTTGAACGAAGACATTCAGGGCACTCACCATCTAAAACTGGTCTCTCAAACCTCCATGTCGACTTTGGCACTAGAAACGCTGATTGGTAAAAAATCTCTCTGAACTCTTGTCTTTGGACTAACTCTAATTGCTCACTCTTTTCCGAGGAGGGAATCAACTTCTTTGCAACAAAGCTGAAAACTACTTTGAGCCTACTGATGTTGGGCAGTCAAGGATAAGATAAATAGGTCTTTCTTGATTAAAGGGTGGGGGGCTTTTTCTAGAAACTGAATTGAATACCCAAATCTTAGTACTTCCCATTACCCATGACCCTTCGTGCACCTTTCATTGCTCCATCTTTCCCCAAAATTGGTTTGGAAGTCTTTCCTCCCTACTGGTGCACGGGAAGGAAGATTACGCTTTCACTTTTTGGGAGCCGATCTCGTAGAGATTTCCTACTAGCTCAAGAGCCAAAGCGGACGTTTGATCTCGTTTTGGGGTTTGATCTCAGTCTACAGACACGAAAAGGAAAGGACTGCAAAGGGGAAGCTACCTTCACGCTTGATGGAGTAGCTTCTTTCAGCCGTCTCATGGAATGGGCTAACAAATCTTGTGTTGATTCTTCTCAAGACCCGACACTATATCACTAATCAAAGATGGAGGAAAGCGGGAAACCCTTTACTAAAGGTGAGAATAAAAGAGTGGACTTCTGAACCATGGTGACTCCTTTAGTGGTAAAGGAACACCAAAGCTCCCTCTTTTTCAACACTCCCATGGCATAAAGGGAGGCTATTTCTCTTAAAGCATCCCTTACTCCCTTGTCTGCACAAAACAGGATATCAAGCAGATCCAATCCTATGTCTGAAGGGAAGTCAGGGTAATCTTGAATATTTTTTGCCAGGGCTCCTACAGACCAATCCAAAAAGCTGATAACCTCTAAAATCTTGAAGGTATTCTCAAAATGATCTAGTTCTGCTGAGAAACATTATCTTGGCAGCAGAAATGCTGACCTTCGCGGGCCAAATCTATAAGGCTAGAGAAGTCCCCTTGAGAGGAGGCAGAGACTCCCAAGGAAGGAGCTTCTCCAGTCACATAGTATGCATACCTTCTAATAGAAGGTGCGAAGGCAGATAGCTAAAGCAAGCCTTCCCTTTCTCTCTCTTGTCTGGAAGCACAAGTCCAACTTCCTTAACTTTGGGCTTCTTCGCAGAGGTTTGCCAAAAACCCATCTCGGCAGCTTTGTTGCTTCCTGTACCACACTAAAACTGAAGCATTGTAGTTGGAGAAGCAGGAGCTGCTGGAAAGAAAACAAAAAGGTAAGATAATTACGCAACAAAACGTTCAGTAGTGCTGCGTAAGCTGAAGACGACGAAGCCTCTTCTGGTGCATTGATTTCTTCCTCCTCTACTGACGACACTGGAGAAAGGAGAGGGATCGCAATTAGTTTTCGTTCGCATAAGGTCTTCTTTAACCCTTAAACGCCGACTGGACGTATTTTACGTCGACATTTTTTGTCTCTCGGGTGCCGACTGGACGTATTTACGTCGACATACAAAAGTTTTTTTTTAAAAATTCGCGGAAAAATACTTTTAGGCCTACCAGCCGAAAACTCTTGAATCACGCGCCTTGGGGGATGCTGGGAGTTCACGGATCAAGGTGTTGTTTTGTTTACAATCGTTACGCAGGCGCGCAAGCGCGAATTTCTTCTTGCCGCACTAAAAAGTATCTGTGACACATTCTCTGAAATTATTTCGTCACTTGACATAATTTTTGTACCATTTTAAATTAGCCGTTACATAGAGTATTATATATGAAAATGTGCGCATTTTTTTTTTATGTAGAATACAACAAAAAAATACTCATGATTGTAGCTTTTATCAGTTTTAAGATATTTTCATATAATAACGATAGTGCCAAAATTTCAACCTTTGGTCAACTTTGACTCTACCGAAATGGTCGAAAAACGCAATCGTAAGCTAAAAACTCTTATATTTTAGTAATATTCAATCATTTAACTTAATTTTGCAACTAATTGGAAGTCTCTAGCACAATATTTCGATTTAGGTGAATTTATGAAAAAACTTTTTCCTTACGTCCGCGCGGTAACTCTTCCAAAAATAATCATACATGCGAATATGGTAATGTTTGCACCATTTTAAATTAGCCGTTACATAAAGTTTTATATATGAAAATGTGCGCAATTTCATGCACAATACAACTAAAAACAACCCATGGTTGTAGCTTTTATCAATTTTGAAATATTTTCATATAAAAAATGATAAGTGACAAATTTTCAACCTTCGGTCAATTTTGACTCTACCGAAATGGTCGAAAAACGCAATTGTAAGCTAAAACAAAAACGCTTATATTCTAGTAATATTCAAGCATTTACCTTCATTTTGCAACAAATTGGAAGTCTCTAGCACAATATTTCGATTATGGTGAATTTTATGAAAAAAAAATAACATTTTCTTTACGTCCCGCACGGTAACTCTTCCGAAAAAATCATACGTGCGATTGTTGGTAATGTTTTGCACCATTTTTAAATTAGCCGTTACATAAAGTTTTATATATGAAATGTGCGCAATTTCATGTATAATACAACAATAAATAGTTGAAGGTTGTAGCTATTCTCAGTTTTCGAAATATTTGCATATAAATCACGATAAATAGAAAAAAAACCACGTTTCGGTCAAATTTGACTCTACCGAAATGGTCGAAAAACAAAGCAATTGTAAGATAAAACTCTTACAGTCTAGTAATATTCAGTCATTTATCTTCATCGTGAAACAAATTCGAAGTCTCTAGCACAATATTTAAATTATGGTGAATTTTTAAAAAAAAAACTTTCCTTCCCTCCGCGCGCGGATTCTTCCGAAAAAATCATACGTGCGATTGTGGTAATGTTTGCACCATTTTAAATTAGCCGTTACATAAAGTTTTATATATGAAAAATGTGCGCAATTTCATGTATATACAACAATAAATAGTTGAAGGTTGTAGCTATTCTCATTTTCGAAATATTGCTATAAAATCACGATAAATAGAAAAAAAACCACGTTTTCGTTCGGTCAAATTTGACTCTACCGAAAATGGGTCGAAAAAACGCAATTGTAAGATAAAACTCTTACAGTCTAGTAATATTCAGTCATTTATCTTCATCGTGAAACAAATTCGAAGTCTCTAGCACAATATTTAAATTTATGGTGAATTTTTAAAAAAAACTTTTCCTTCCCTCCGCGCGCGGATTCTCCGCCACAAATCTCCGAAATGCGTAAGTCCCATTCTCGGAATATTTGCTCCCGTTTCATATTAGGCATTTCATAGAGTTTTATATATGAAAATGTGCGCAATTTCATGTAGAATAAAACGAAAAAATATTTGAAAGTTGTAGCTTTTCTTATTTCCGAAATAATTGCATATAAAAAAATATATTTATAAAAAAATTCGACATTCGGGTCAACTTTAGCTCGTCAGATATGGTCGAAAACTGCATTTGTAAGCTAATATTCTTACAGTATAGTAATATTCAATCATTTGTCTTCATTCTGAAAACATATTGGAAGTCTCTAGGACAATATTTAGATTTATGGTGAATTTTTGATATGTGTTTACGTAAGCGCGTTACGAATTCATGCATTATTTTGTGATAATATTTTCTCTGTGTTGCTTTTATCGTTTTACAATGTGTTATATATCAAAATGATCGCAATTTAGTGCACATTACAACGAAAAAAAAAAGTAACTTGTTACCTTCAAACCGTTTGCGCACAGCGCGATTTGAATACAATTATATATGAAATTTCGTTTTTGCGCTATCTATATCGCATTATTTATATATGATAGATAAATTTTTTTTCATTTCTGATGGTTGCATACTAAACTTCAAGCAATGACAAAAAAAGGAGCCAAAAATGAACTCTTAATCTTGAAAACTAAGCGCGCTGTGATTTTTTGAAAAAAAATATTTTTTCCGCTTACGCGCTCACTCTCAACCCTCCGGCATACGGGAGTCAGTTTTTTTATTTAACCGCTCCGAGCGTTTAAGGTTAAGTAGCCTAAAATGTCATCCAACTTCTGTTGGACAGGATCTCTAGACTGGTCCTGGTCCTCGCTGGATGTTGCTGAGGTGCTGAATACGCTGAAAATGTTATTGTTATTATACAATTAAGTTTGTTCATACTTACCTGGCAGATATATATATAGCTGTATTTTTTTTTCTGACGTCCGACAGAAATTTTCAAAACTCGCGCACACGCAGTGGGCGGCCATGGGGTAGTACCCATTCCCGCGCTGGGAGGCGGATATCAGGAACCATTCCCATTTTCTATTCGTTATTTTTTATTAATGCCTCTGTCTCCTGAGGGGAGGAGGGCGGGCACTTTAATTATATATATCTGCCAGGTAAGTAAGAACAAACTTAATTGTATAATAACAATAACATTTTGTTCATGCCACTTACCTGACAGATATATATATAGCTGAATCACACCTTCGGATGGTGGGAAAAGACAGAATAGGATTTTTTGGGAAACTAAAATTAAGTAGATGATATACATCTTGGTTCCTTACCTGTTTGCAAAGTAGACTATGTGATTACTGTCACGTAAGGCTGCTTTTGCCTAATTACAGAGTTGCCAGCCAGGTGGAGACCTGTAGTGGCTGGTGCGCTCTGGATGATCTGTCAACGGGTGCGAGACCTCAGCGTGACAAGATCATCGAGGCCATACAAATGAGGGCAACGAAGCAACTGACCACCACCTGACCAACTATAACACAAAAAACCCCTTAAGACGAACTAAGGAGGATGGGAGATCTTCAACACATAAGACTCACCACAACCTAAAAACACAACAACCTAACTTAAAACCTAACTAGGGAATAGGGAAAGAGCTACTTCCGGACCCCAATAACTGTGTCCGCAGAACGTATGGATTGGCCCCCCCCAGTGCATTACAATCGTCATAGATCGTTCTCACATCCCTTAGGTAATGTGAGGCGAAGACGGAGTTGCTCCTCCAAAAGGTGCAATCGAGGATGTCCTTGATTGACATGTTCTTTTGGAAGGCAAGAGAGGTAGCGACGGCTTCGTACTTCGTGCGCTTTTACTCGGAAGAGGCTCAAATCAGTCTTCTGGAAAGATGAATGAGCCTCCCGAATGGTGTCCCTTAGAAAGAAAGCCACAGCATTCTTCGATAAAGGTAACTCTGGCCTCTTCACAGAGCACAGAGGTTACCTGAGGGACCTCTCACCTCTTTAGTTCTATGCACGTAGAACTTGAGAGCCCTTACCGGGCAAAGGACTCTCTCTGGTTCTTGGCCCACCAGACTTGACATACCCTTGATCTCGAAAGTCTTCGGCCAAGGGTTCGAAGGATTTTCATTCTTCGAGCCAAGAAAGATGGGTTCAACGAGCAGACAGCATTGTCCCCTTTGAAGCCCATTAACTTGCTAAACGCTTGAATTTCACTAACTCTCTTAGCCGTCGCAAGAGAAGTTAGGAAAAGAGCCTTCCTTGTCAGGTTCCGAAGAGACGCTGTCTGAAGCGGTTCGAAAGTGTTCGACATAAGGAATTTCAGGACTACATCCAGATTCCATGAAGGAGGTCTCATTTGAGGAACCTTCGAGGTCTCGAAAGACTTCAAAAGGTCATGAATATCCTTGTTGTCAGACAGGTCTAGGCCTCTGTGCCTAAAAACCGCTGACCAACATGCTTTTATATCCCTTGATGGTAGGGACCGCTAATTTCTGCACATTTCTGAGAAATAGCAGAAAATCAGCTATCTGGTTCACAGAGGTCGAGGAAGAGGAAACTCCCTCCTTTTTACACCATGCCCTGAAGGAAGCCCACTTCGACTGGTAAACAGCTCTTGTGGAAGCACGTCTCGCATGTGCGATTGCTCTCGCAGCTGCTTTCGAAAAACCTCTCGCTCTGGCCAACTTTTCGATAGTCTGAACGCAGTCAGACTCAGAGCGGAGAGGTTTGGTGAAACCTTCGAAGTGAGGCTGTTTGAGTAGATCTTTCCTCCAGGGCAATGTCCTTGGAAAGTCTACCAAGGAAAGACATGACCTCTGTGAACCATTCTCTCGCTCGGCCACATCGGAGCGATCAGGGTTAACCTTGTCCCTTCCGAGGCCGCAAACTTCCTCATGACTTCCCCCAGAATCTTGAATGGTGGGAAGGCATATAGGTCTAGGCCCGTCCAATTCCAAAGCAAAGCGTCTACCGCGATTGCTTCTGGATCCAGGACCGGGGAGCAGTAAAGAGGAAGTCTCTTGTTCCTTGACGTTGCGAATAAGTCGACCAGTGGACGTCCCCACAGCGTCCACAGGTCATCGAACAAACGTCCTCGTGCAAAGTCCATTCCGTCGGAAGGACTTGGTCCCGACGACTGAGAAGGTCTGCCCTGACGTTTTGCACACCTGCAATGAATCTCGTCAGGATCGTTACCTCTTTCCTTTTTGCCCACAGCAGAATCTCTCTCGCTAGGGAGTACAACGTTCTGGAGTGTGTTCCTCCCTGGTTTTTTAAATAAGCGAGTGCTGTGGTATTGTCCGAGTTTATCTGAACAATCTTGTTCTCCAAACTCTTTTCGAAGAACTGCAGGGACAGAAATACTGCTGCCAGTTTCTTTGACATTTATATGCCAGGCTACCTGTTCCCTCTCCAGGAGCCTGACACTTCCTTCCCCCTAGTGTTGCTCCCCATCCTGTGATGGAAGCGTCTGAAAACAACACTAGGTCGGGGCTCAAAAGACTTAGGGACACGCCCTCTTGAAGCTTCTGAGGGTCCAACCACCATCTTAGGTGGTTCTTGATTGGAATCGATATTCTCAATACTGCATTGAGATCGTCTTTGGCCTTCCACTCGTCTGCCAAGAAGAATTGGAGAGGCCTGATGTGCATCTTCCCAAGGAAACAAACCCTTTCCAGCGAGGAAATGGTCCCCAGCAGACTCATCCATTCCCTCGCCGAGCAAGTCTCTTTCCTTAGAAAGGCTGAGATCTTTTCTAAGCCTAGCCGCTGACGTTCTGGACGGAAACGCTCGAAAAGCCACTGAATCCATCTGAATCCCCAGATACACGATGGACTGTGTTGGGTCAGATGCGACTTTTTCGAGGTTGACCAGAAGTCCCAGGGACTTCGCTAAGGCTAAAGTGAACTGCAAGTCCTTCAGACACTTCTCTCTCGACGACGCTCTGATCAGCCAGTCGTCGAGGTTTATAGGGAAACTCTTATTCCCGAAGAGTGTAGCCACCTCGCTACGTTCTTCATCACTACTGTGAACACCATCGGAGCCGTGGTCAGTCCGAAGCACATCGCTCTGAACTGCCATACTTTGTTGTTCAAGACAAATCTTAGATACTTTCTTGAAAGAGGGTGGATCGGGATGTGGAAGTACGCGTCCTGCAAGTCTAAGGATACCATCCAGTCGTTAGCCCGGTCTCAACGCTCCCAGAACAGAATGAGGCGTCTCCATCGTGAATTTGATCTTTTCCACGAAAAGATTGAGCCTGCTTACATCTAGAACTGGACGCCAACCTGAACGACTGCTTTGGTACTAGGAAGATTCTGTTGTAAAAACCTGGAGACCCCAGTCCGCGACTTGTTCCCTTCCACCGCTCTTTTGTCGATCATCTGCTGAAGGAGATCGAACAAGACTTTCTTCTTTTCTCCTTGGTAGGATGGAGAAGGTCTCTGGGAGTCGTAGAAAGAGGAGGAGATCTAAAAAGGGGATCTTGTACCCCTGCTCCACGATCTTGAGGGACCAAGAGTCCGTGTCTCTCTCTCTCCACGCTCCCGCAAAATACTTCAGTCTGGCTCCGACTGGTGTCTGAAGGACATGCTTTTCACTTGGAAGGCTTTGGCTTAAAAGAAGCTCTTCCTCGTGAAAAACCCTCTCCCTCGAGGAGCTGCTCTCGAGGGGGGAGCCCCACGAAAGGGCTTTACTTTCTTCGGCGGACGAACTGCAGCCGAAGAGGTTGAAGGTACGGCTGACCGTCTTGTAGACTGGGCCAAAAGATCCTGAGTAGCCTTCTCTTGTAAGCTGTTCGTCAGGTCCTTTACCAAAGTCTGGGGGAAGAGATGGTTCGAAAGAGGCGAAAACAACAAATCCGCTTTCTGAGCTGGCGTCACCGAACGAGCTGTGAAGTTGCACAGCAAAGCTCTCTTTTTTTAACAAAGCTGTTCCAAAGTGAGATACGAGCTCTTCCGAACCATCCCTGACGGCTTTGTCCATACATGCTAACACGCTGGACAGCTCCCCCAGACTAAGAGATTCTGGGCTTCTCGCTTGCAAATCCAGAACTCCCAAACACCAGTCAAGGAAGTTTGAAGACTTCCAGCGTCCTGAGCAGACCTTTCAAATGATGGTCAGTCTCCGACGCGGTCCAAGTTACCTTAGCAGAGGGTAAAAGCGACCTCCTCTGTAAGTCCACAAGGCTGGAGAAATCTCCTTGAGCCGAAGAAGGGATACGAACTCCCACTTCGTCTTTGGTTCTATACCAAATGCCCCCTTTTCCACTAAGTCTAGTAGGAGGCAAGGCGAAGGTCGTCTTGCCTTGGTCTCTCCTTCTTATCATCCAATCCTGGAGCTTCTTGAAAGCACGTTTCGTTGATAGAGAAGTTTTCATCTCTACAAACTCCGGGATTTTACCAGTTTTCGATGAAGAAAACTGTGAAGGAGGAGACTTGGGAGCTGCGGGCTGAAATTTGTCCTCAAAAGAAGAACGCAAGAGTCTAACTAGGACTTTATAGTCCGAGAGAAGGGGCTGTAGCAGTTCCTCTTCACCCGATTCAGCCGAAACTACTTAGTTCTTCCTCTTCTCTAAACGGAAGAGGAGAACGTCTGTCAGGAGAAGGCGTCCTATTAACGGGTCTTAGCAAGATCAAAGGACCCCTATCCTTGCAAGATGCAGCCTTATTACGGCTGTCTTCTTTATGACGCTTACTGCTTGTTGATGATAGAGCGTCCTGAGGAGGACGAGCGTCTTCAGCGCCTTCCGCGGCAGTCTCACCTGCCCGAGAAGCGTCCTTACATCTCTTCGCTGGCATACGTGCCTGAGCGCGTAAAATAGCGTCTGGGGGTAAGACTTCTTGATCAGAATCCCCAAAACGTCTTGAAAGGAGGCCTGAACGTCCTGGCGAGCTTCCTGCCAAGCGTCCTGTCTAGCGTCCTGGAGAGCGTCCTGCCGTCGTCCTGTGTAGCGTCCTGGCGCGTCCTACGAACGGTCCTGCCAGCCTCCTGCCAAGTCCTGACGAACGTCCTGCCTAGCCTGCCAAGCGTCCTGACAACTGCCAGCGTCCTGCCAAGCGTCCTGACGAGCGTCTTGACAAGCGTCCTGACGAGCGTCTTGCCGAACGTCCTGCCGAACGTCCTCGTACAGAGCGTCTTCAAAAGCGTCCTGACGTAACGTCCTTCTAGATGACGAACGAGATCGGCGAATCGCTGAAGGAGAAGCGATCGGCGAACGAGACGCAGTAGGTGAAGGAGACGGAGACTGCTTAGTCCTCTTGACAGGCAGTCTAAGGTCCTTCCTCCGCTTAGGCTCGACTGCTGCTGGGCGAGTCCTCTGAGCCATAAGCGAGGATAGCTGGTCTGAAGGGACACAAAAGAATGTTCTTCGTCGGAGAAGAATGAGCAGAGGAAGCAGGACTGATCCTGTGAGAAGACGAGGGGCGAGGGGACGCCTCCTTCCTTCTCACAGGTACAGCTACCTGTTTTCTCAGGTATACGCGCCTGTGCGCGCAACCTAGCGTCCTCATCGGAGGAGATCCTACCTCTCTTCTGAGGCGGAAAGACATCATAAGCGTCTTCCGACGAAAGCGGCGAAAGAGGACGTGAAGCGTCCTCCGCAAGAAACGTCCTCTTTAACGGACGAGAGTCTCTCCGAGCATCCCACCCCTTGCGCGGGAGGACGCTTCGGAGGACGAGAAGCACTCTTTCAGGACGCGTGCTCGTGCACTGGTCCTTGCAGCCTGGGTCCTTTGCTACATGGTCTGCCGAAAGGGACGCCAGATCGGTGGGAAGCCCCCGTAACCCTCTTGCGGCTTTCGACATACCTCCTCCCTGGGTCTTGGGAGTCTGATAGAGGTCTAGGCCTAGAGGCATTATGGGGCCGATCTGACGCCCCCTCCACAACACTGGGGCACGATCACACACACTTGCACCGAGCCAGTTTTCTAAGGCTTTCACTTTGGTCTCCAGAGTGCGAAGAGACTCCAAAATCATAGAGAGAGCATCCGCTTCTCCCGACACAGAATCAGAGCCCGAAGGCAACACAGGTTTAGGGGTTGTAAACACTACAGGTGTTAGTGCAGGAGAGATGTTAGTCTTACCTTTGGAAGAAACCACTCCTTGAGGAAGACCTCCTGATCCTATCGCGCTCCAATTTAAGGCGATAGGACTCATATACTCTCCATTCATCATCAGTCAATTTCTCACATTCATTGCACCGATGATCAATCAAACAATTAAGCCCCCTACAACTCATACATACGGTGTGGGGTGGGGGGTCTACCGATGCTTTCGGTAGCCTCACCTTACAATCAGCCCTCACACACACTCTGAAATCATCAAACACTTGATCCAGACATATCTTATAGAGAAAAGTCAATCCAAAATCAAAAACGGTCCACTATCGCGCATGCCAATTCAACAATCCAATTCAATACAAAAAATCATCAGATACTTAAAAGCGAGTCAATTTCCAAAAAAAATCCTGAGCAGAGGTCTGTAAACAGATGTTTACCGACCGGCGACAGAAAAAAATATGAATAGAAAATGGGAATGGTTCCTGATATCCGCCTCCCAGCGGCGGGAATGTACTACCACCTGGTCGCCCACTGCGTGTGCCGCGAGTTTTTGAAATTTCTGTCGGACGTCAGAAAATACAGCTAATATATATATCTTCAGGTAAGTGGCATGAAGCAAAAATCCTTTTCTTGCGCTGAACTCGCTGAAGAAGTCCAAATTATCGACTGGGAGCCTTCCCTGTCTGTCGCCCAGGACTGGCTGTTCCACTAATACTGAGCGAACGTTGTTAACTTGGGTGTTCCACTGGGCGATCGACTATTTCCGAGAGCTATTGGAAGATGCTGGGCATTTTGGCGCCGACTGGCGCTCGTTGGTGACAATGTTTGGGTGCCAAGTTGCGCGCAAGAGACAAACTGGCACGCTTTTGGGCCAGCTGCACTTCTAGGCGCAGGCGTGCTCTCTCGCTCTTAACTGACAATGAGCTCTCAGGAGAAAACCTCTCTGGGCTGTCCCAAAAGCTGCATGAATGGAACAGCTTCTCCAGACTTCTTACACGGAACCGCTGGTGCTACTGAAGCGTCGTCTGCAGATCTTTTTCAAGTGGTCTAAAAAAGAATTACTATACCACCATCGCACCTCTTTTCCGGACTGGAAGCCTTGTAACTCAAGGAAAGACGGTGCACTTCCACAAAAACGCCTTTCCAGTGGCTGTCTGCTGTCTTCATCTGGGATTTAGCGACAGATGAGACTGAGGGGCCGACCCTACTGATCTCCCTTGGTTTCTGGTATGACTTTTCCCTGGTGATTTTACCAGGGAGTATGTCAGTGACTTTTGCCTAGGAGAATCAGCAGAAAAGACAGCCAGCTCCTCCACTTGCATTTTCACTTACAACACTTTGTGCTCCATGAGAGCTTTCACTGAATGACCTAATTGAGTCACTGTATTAAATAGTATTACGAACTTACTGTCGAATTTACTTTCTAATGCAGCAATGGTGTTGAGGTTAAGACCTGGGAGTTGGGATCAGGATTAGGAGGAATAGTAGAAGGGCTGGCATGGTAGAAACATGTGGGGACAGAAACAATCAGAACATCTAACTCTAAACTAGAGTCTTCCAATGTTTTCATCCTATCCTTCACACTCCACGCAAGTATTGTCAATTAAGCAGTTTGCCCTTTACAATTCACACAAATTGTATAAGTGTCATATTTTGCCGACATTAATCTTGTCCTGCAGCCCTTGCTGCAATAACGAGTGCTCGATACACTAGTGTCAGACATCGTCGGTTACAAGTCAAGTCAACTTCAGTAATTTAAACTGGCGAAATTATCTAATAAAAACACAAATCAAAACAAATGCCGAATGGCTACAAAAAAAAAAAAAAAAAAGAAAAGAAAAGAGTACTTCACCAATTACAGAAGAAAAAAAAAAGAATTCAAATTCCCGAACCAGCGCTGACCACAACCTTGTCATAAGCTAGCAGAAACAAATTGAAGAACCTGGCTCAGTTGTTCCTCTTCTTCCTGAAAGTGGGTGGGACCAGTTACCTATAGCCAATACAAAGAATTGCTAGTGCGAATTCCAAATATTAACTGCCGGTGCTAGAAATTGTTAGCTATGTAATTACAGTGGGGCATCGCTTAATAGCGGATCAGTAATCCCGGATTCAGTTAATCACGGTTTTTTTCTCGGACCGCTTCTCATGCTACATCGCTGGTATGAATCGCTGCATCGCAGGTTTGTTGTGTTGCATATGCGATGTTTTTCTGTAGGCTAAGCCTCGGCCACAGTCCGATAACTACCAACATACATTAAGACTCATATTATGATATTAATTGAAAATAAAGGTAATAAAACCATTCCCACCTTATATATTTTTGTCCATATTTCGTAATAAATAGCCTATTCAAGGTTTATGTGCGATGTTCATTGGATAGGCTAAGCCTATTTGCAGTGCAATAACCACCAACAAACACAAACAGATTCACATTATGATATTAACTGACAATAAAGGTAATAAAACCAATCTTACCTTACATATTATAGGCATATCTTCATAATAAATAGCCTATTCAAAGAATAACTCCACATCACTGCACTCAACTTATCGTCGGAGTGGCTAGCCACAAAATGCAAACATATGACGTTACGAAAATGGAGTATGTATACGGTTGCAATCGAAGCGACATTTGTTCGATAACCTTTTAGAAATTTTAATAGTAGTAGTGTAATTACAGTAGTAATAACATTAAGGCTAAAATTAATTTGAACTTCATTATTATTTTGGTAGTACATATATGTATATAACTTCTCCGAACAATAAAGTCATACAAACGATATTTGTCACAGATTATCGTAAGTATTGCTGTTTGCTATTGGCAACGAAGCGTAAACAAAATACGTAAAAGCATTTTTTACCCTGGTCAATCTTTTTCTTAGGCAGAAAATATTAAGGTCCTGACACACGCGTACACTGGGTAATTCTTACCTGATCATGTTGCTCCAATACCAGCACTTCTTTCAGCTTTGGATAATAAAGCAGCTGTTGAGAGACCTCCAATCCACTGCCTATCACAATTGCATCTAATCCATCTGGTATTTTATCTTTGCTGAACCCTGAAATATTAAAAAAGATAACAAATAAAGAAAATATTTACAAGTTAAATACTTAACGGGGGTAATTTTCTAAATAATACAAATTTTCATAATAAAATCTATTATTTGGATACTTACCTACTGTTAAATTTAGCTATAGTATCTCATCCCTGATTAGGCGAGTCGGCATTCAAACAAAAAAATCGAATGGCTGCCCGGATGACTCTAGTTTACCTGTTCTCCACCAGGTGTGTTTTGAACGTTTTAGCTCTTGTCAGAATTCTCCTTGACAGCCCACTAGTTGTAAGGAGGCTGGGTGGGTCTACTTTAACAGTAGGTAAGTATCCAAATAATAAATTTTATCATGAAAATTTATATTATTTGAGATGAATCTTACCTAAAGTTAAATTTAGCTGATTCCCACATTATGAGGATGGTGGGTAGTGCAGCTAGACAAAATTCCACTCAGCCATTCGAGCTAAAGGTTTCTTGTATGAAACTCAAAACATTCTCACTTGATCTGGAATCCTTGGTGGATTTTACTACCACCAGAAGTTGAATTCCATTCGGGGAGCAAAGCTCTCCTACATATGCAGCAAAGAGCAGCCTTGCGGAGAAAACCGCTTCAATTCAGCCAGAATGAAATGCAAGTGGTATGAGGTACCCTTGTGCCTGGGTCCAAAAGCCCTATAAAATGACAGTCACTTAAAATAAATACCTTTACGATACAAAGGTACGCCCCTATACAACATTTGTACCTTCACGCTCCCCAAAATATTAAAACCCAGGATTTAAATAAGACCCTAAAGAATTACTCTTTTTTTCAGTTCAGGAAAAGACTACCCACTACTAGTAGTGGATTAGGGCTTTACTGTTTTCAAACACAATTTTGTATACTTAAGGTTGTGATCAGGTTAAAAACCGGATTGTACTTCCACTGTGCCACATGAATCCTATTCTGGAGCGACAAATTGACTTAACACTAAATGAAGTTGCAACTGCTGATCACATTATGCATTTTTACCTTAAATAAAAATAGAAGATATGGAGCTAGTTTTCATGCACTAGCCTATCCAGTACATCAAAGAGGACCTTGTGTTCCTTGATAAAGTTTCTAAAAATCACAACACAAAAGATTAACTTTGCCTCTTCCAGGCTTAATCTTCACAAATACATTCTCGGTTTTCTAAAACCAAAACAAACAAAAAGATAACTTTGCCTTTAAGTTTAACCATTGGCAAAGTCGTTATAAGTTTCTAAAAATCACAACACAAAAGGTTCACTTTGCCTCTTCCAGGCTTAACCTTCACAAATACATTCTAGGTTTTCTAAAACCACAAAACAAAAAGTTAACTTTGCATTCAAGCTTAACCATTGGCCAAGACAGCTAGGTTTTCTAAAACCACAAAACAAAAGGTTGAATTTTGCCTTTTCCAGGCTTAACCTTTGACAATGACATCTGTTTCTTAAAAACCACAAAACCAGCATTTACCTTTGACAAAGATGTTTAAGGTTTCTAAAGGATGATAAAAATGTTCTAGGTTTAACCTTTAAATTTAAATCCCCCAACATGATAGAGAAGTTTCCTCTTCTACCCACTTAGGGGTTACATTGGAATTCTTATAGAACACTGTAAAGCATAGCCTTAACATCACCCTCAGCTCTAAGGCAGAAAGCTAAAATAGCATTCCCTTTACACCAGCTTAAAGAAGGGTGCTGACAATATATTTACTTTATTGAACCACTGCGAGTTGACCAAATACAAAAGGTTTTACAGTAAAATTCAGATAGTTTAGACCCGCATCTAAACTCCAGAGAGAGACTGATATAGAGATGAAGGGGCTTCAATCTCAACACCTTACAGCACTGGTCCTCAGCAAGATCTAGAAGTAATTGATGCAATACCGAGGAAAGTACGTATGGAACGATAACTTTGGAAGTAGACAGTGAAAAGTCTTATCTCCTCTAAACAGAAACATTGACATCTACAAGGTTTCAGGAGCTGAAAATTCCTCTAGAATGGCACCCTTAGCAATACACAGACCACTGCTCCTGATCCCAGGCCATGGCAGTTTTAAATTAACCCTTAAACGCCGACCGGTATTTCCCAAAGTGTCTCCCGTATGCCGCAGCGTTCGCGAGTGAGTGACGAAGCAGAAAAAGTTTTTTTTAAAAAAACAAAAAATCACAGCACACTTAATTTTTAAGATTAAGAGTTCATTTTTGGCTCCTTTTTTTGTCATTGCCTGAAGTTTAGTAAGCAACCATCAGAAATGAAAAAAAATATCATTATCATATATAAATATTGGAATATATGACAGCACGAAAAAAAATTTTCATATATAATTGTATACAAATCGTGCTGTGAGCAAAACGGTTAAAGCTAAAGAGTTAATTATTTTTTTGTTGTATTGTACACTAAATTGCAATGATTTTGGTATATAACAAATTGTAAAACAATAAAAGCAACACAGAGAAAATATGATCACAATATGATGCAAGAATTCGTAACGCGCGGACGTAAAAAAAAAAAAAAAGTTTTCAAAAATTCACCATAAATCAAAATACTGTGCTAGAGACTTCCCGTTTGTTGCAAATTTAAGGTAATTGATTGAATATTACTAGACTGTAAGTGTTGTAGCTTACAATTGCAGTTTCCAAACATTTCAGTCACGTTAAAGTTGACCAAAGGTCAAATTTTTTTTTATTTATTGTTATTTATATGAAATATTTTAAAAACTAATAAAAGCTACAACCATGGGTTGTTTTTGTTGTACTCTACATGAAATTGCCACACATTTCTATATATAAAACTTTATGTAACGGCTAATATAAAATGGTGCAAAGATTACGACAATTGGACAAAAAAATTTATGATTTTTTCGGAAGAGTTACCTTGCGGAAATAAGGAACAAGTTTTTTTCATAAATTCACCATAAATCGAAATATTGTACTAGAGACTTCCGATTTGTTGTAAAATAAAGGTAAGTTATTGAATATTACTAGAATATAATAGTTTTAGCTTACAATTACGTTTTTCGACCATTTCGGTCGAGTCAAAGTTGACCAAAGGTTGAAATTTTGGCCCTTATCGTTATTTATATGAAATATTTCAAAACTGATAAAAGCTACAACCATGGGTTGTTTTTTGTTGTATTCTACATGAAATTGCACACATTTCCATATGTAAAACTTTAGGTAACAGCTAATATAAAATGGTGTAAACATTACAACAATTGGACGAAAAAATTTCTGATTTTTTCGGCAGTTACCGTGCGAACATAGGAAAAAGTTTTTCTTCTAAAATTCACCATAAATCAAAAATTGTGCTAGAGACTTCTGATTTGTTGCAAAATAAAGGTAAATGATTGAGTATTACTAGAATGTAAGAGTTTTAATTTACAATTGCAGTTGTCAAAGTTGACTGAAGGTTGAAATTTTGGCACTTATTGTTATTTATATGAAAATATTTCAAAACTGATAAAAGCTACAACCATGGGTTGTTTTTTGTTGTATTTTATATGAAATTTCACACATTTTCATGTATAAAACTTTATGTAACGGCTAATATAAAACGGTGCAAACATTACGATTTATGATTTTTTTGGATGATTTTTTTGGAAGAGTTACCGCGTGGACGTAAGGAAAAAAGATTTTTTCATAAATTCACCATAAATCAAAAAATATTGTGCTAGAGCTTCCATTTGCTGTAAAATGAAGGTAAATGATTGAATATTACTAGAATATAAGAGTTTAGCTTACAATTGCGTTTTCGACCATTTTCGGTCGAGTCAAATTTGCCTGAAGGTTGAAATTTTTGGCACTTATCGTTAGTTTATATGAAAATACTTCAACTGATAAAAGCTACAACCATGGGTTGTTTTTTTGTTGTATTCTTATGAAATTGCACACATTTCCATATATAAAACTTTATGTAACGGCTACTATAAAACGGTGTAAACATTACGACAATTGGATGATAAAATTTCTGATTTTCGGCAGTTACAGCGCGGACATAGAAAAAAGTTTTTCTTCTAAAATTCACCATTAATCAAAATATTGTGCTGGAGACTTCCCATTTGTTGCAAAATGAAAGTAAATGATTGAGTACTACTAGAATGTAAGAGTTTTAGCTTACAATTGTGGTTTTCGACCATTTCGATCGAGTGAAAGTTGACCGAAGGTTGATATTTTGGCACTTATCGTTATTTATATGAAAATATTTCAAAACTAATAAAAGCTACAACCATGGGTTTGTTTTTAGTTGTATTCTATCAGAAATTGCACAGATTTCCATATATAAAACTTATGTAAACGGCTAATTTTAAAAATGGTGCAAACATTACCACAATCGCATGTATGATTTTTTCGGAAGAGTTCCCGCGCGGACGTAAGGAAAAAGTTTTTTCATAAATTCACCATAAATCAAATATTGTGCTAGAGACTTCCAATTTGTTGTAAAATGAAGGTAAATGATTGAATATTACTAAAACTATAAGAGTTTTAGCTTACAATTGCGTTTTTTCTACCATTTCGGTTGAGTCAAAGTTGACCAAAGGTTGAAATTTTGGCACTTATCGTTATTTATATCAAATATTTCAAACTGATAAAAACTACAAACATGGGGTTTATTTTTAGTGTATTCTACATGAAATTGCACACATTTTCCTATATAAAACTCTATGTAACAGCTAATATAAAAATGGTGTCAAAATTATGTCAAAGTGACTAAATAATTTCTGAGATGTGTCGCTGATGCTTTTTATTGCGAGAATAAAGAAATTCGCACTTGCGCGCCTGGGTATGATTGCAAACAAAACAACAGCTTGATCCGTGAACTCTCAGCATCCCTCAAGGTGCTTGATTCAAAAGTTTTTGCCAAGTAGGCCTATAACTATTTTTTCCCGCGAATTTAAAAAAAAACTTTTTTGCGTCGACGTTTCGTACGTCAATTCGGCACCCAACAGACAATTTTCGTCGACGTTTAATACGTCCAATTGGCGTTAAGGGTAAGGACAGATCCTATGATAACTTGAAAATCTTATCATTGGGAGGGGCATTCTAACATCTCCAAGCAGTTAAGGAGATGCCTAAGTTAATGGAAGAGTATGGAACTATGTAGTAGAGTTTATTTCTTCTCAATGTTAGAATGAGACATCTACCGAGAGCATTGCAAATTCTGATAATCTTTTGCCCTGAGGCTACAAGGGTTCTACAGGAGACACTAAGCAATTCTTGAACTTGAAAGTACTCAAAAGTATTCAGAGTAGATACTAGGGGCAGGCCTATGAGTCTGAATTAGGCCAAATTTAAGGAAACATCCATTGCTCAAAGCCTGAGGGCCAACAAAGTAGTAGTAATCATTCAGATGTCCCTGTTCATCTACATGCTAGTAAGTCTAAATGAGTGCTCCTTAAATCCACACTAAGTCCCAAACTTACGGATGTAAAGGCCCTTGTAGGCAGTTGTTCTTCCTGAATCCCCAATTGCTAAAACACTGTCCTTCCACAGAATGAATGATTAAACCAATATGTTGTTTAATTTCACTAAAAGCAGCAAACTTCCCACAAAGAATTTGCTTCTGACCAGGAATAAACCTGCTAAGCATCCTGATGTCTTTCCACTGCACAGAAATCTAAAAAGTTTTACCAGGTGTAGTGTTGACCATTCTATGTTGCATGAAAGTGTAATGACACTAGTTAAACTGTGTTGCATGACAGAGGGAAAAGACCTAAACCTGGGCTTAGGTTTAAAAACAAAATGGACAATTCTTGGTTACAGAGTCCCTCCTACAGTCCTAGAGCCAAAGTAGGTTCTGGATTACTTACAAATTTACTGAACTTTATTTGTAAGTCTTAATTCTTACGCTGAAACTGTACATTAATTGAGCATGATTATCTGAAAATATCCCTTGAGTCCATGTTTCCTGATGAGGAAATGCCTTACCATATAGGAAGTTCCCTTCTGGCCTAAAATTCTTCAAGCAACACATGCCTATTCCTCTTGACCGACAAGCATGCATAATTAAGTATCATCCCCACATCACTAGATAAGAATGGGGATATAGAGAATTAACAATATAATGCATAGAAATTGGGCCAGAAGAAGCAACAGGTCCTTGGTCTTTGGAATACTATTGACAGAGTTGGCCAACTTGAATCACTGATTCAGTATAAGTGTCTTGCTCCTAAAGTTGACACCATCCACCAATGGGCAACAGGTCCCTGACATAGCTTATAGAGGGCTGCACACTAACCCAAATGAAGTGGACAGAACAGCAATAACTTCTTGTAAAACCACCTTGAAGGAACTTTGCACCACTGTGGATGTATTGGTAAGTGGAACTACATTATACATAGTTTGTACCACAAGTCTGACCGTTCTTTGGAAGGCACTAAAACCAGCTAGAAAGCAAGAAGTATGTGGGCAGACACTTCCTGTTATGTATTCAGTCTCATAACGTCCAAGAATATCTCCAATTACTTATGGAGCTCGTCCTAAAGAATTACCCTTGGACTATCATTCCCTCTATATATAATCTAATAAAAAGTGACTTATGGGAGATTTCTGCTGAAGACAAAGGAAGCTATAAGAGGGAGATTAAACCAGTGGAGGACAACCAAAAAAGAATCACAACTGCCCTTCACCGTCTCCAACATGTAACATACTGGTCCTAAGTCTCTCCAAGTTAAGAGGTTGCAACTGTCCCATATCCAGAACCTGAGTCTGCACTTATCCCCAAAAGGTATAAAACAAGATAATCCCTTATCGCCTTAACCGAGGCTGCATAATCAGACAGGAAGAGAAAGTGTTCCCACTTCTTCCAAACCGAGCGAGTATAAGCGTGAGGACATTACCCTGCAGCATCAGAAATGAGTTACTTGTTTTCCTCGCTAAAAACTCCCGCTGGCGACAAACCCTAAAGCTGGTTTCACAAACTCGCTGGGTTAGTGCCTCTACCTTTCTAAGCAGTCGCAGAGACTAGACAACATAGCTAAAAGGTAATGACTAAAGCTAGACTGAAAATCCATCAGCATGTCTGTCAGTCTCGAGTTCATTTCCTCATAGGAAAGAGAAAGAAAGTGAACCTCCTACTAAAGATGGTTAAAGGACCAATAAGTGTTTATACATCAAGAGGCGGCCTTCAGCTCTCCGCAACTTTAAAAGACACAAGACGACAAGCCAAGGCAGACCCAAAGGGAGATTTGTGCGTCCGAGGACGAGAAAAGTTACGAAATGCTCTCTAATTGGAGAAAGCTTTGGTTCTCTTCTCCAATATTTAGAGTGTGCTGAAATACGCTAAGATAATTAAGACATATTCTCTATGCGGCCTCTTTCCTCAACAAAATGAGGATACGGCAAGGCGTATTTTTGCAACAAACAACGACCAGCCTGAATGAGTTCCTCCAACTCCATTCAAACTCTTCTTCCATCAGTAGGCGACAGGAGGAGAAAGCTGCCGACAGGAGGTAAACAAAAGAGCTTAAAGGATTGCTCTATCTCTGCAACCCTTGGCGACAAAAGCAACACTTGTCGATAAGAGGTGACAGCAGCTGAGTGCTGTATCGCATCCACCACGACTCAATGAGAGGAAGACATTCTTAGGCGACTCAGGACTCGGCCAAGTCCGCATGAGTCAACTGCGTTCAACGAGTCAACAATGTCCACAGTCCGCACGAGTTGACTGAAGGAAAGAGAGCGAGGCGACAGAAGTGGGAGGCGGTGGGAGAAGAGTTACATCAAATCTCCAGACTCGTCCAAAAGCGAACGTACGCACTTGAAAGCGTTCCTATATGAAACTAAGTTAGAAATCTCTGAAGCAAGAATATCTAACTTGGCGAGAACTTCAGATACTACCGACTGTGTAGACTTGAAAGAGAAACATTAATTGAGGCAGTAGTAAGAGATTTACCTATAGCCAAAGAGGAATCAGGCAAAGAACGAACACAAGCATTATGAAGAAAAAGGAATATGCTAGCAGATGAGAATTTAGAATAACCAAAACATGAGAGATAAACAGTCGACTGAATCGACATATCTAAATGTGTAAAACCCACAACAGATACATTATCATCTCAATAAAATGCCTATACCTATATTATATATTATTAAACCTATGCATGCTAACACCTCAAACTAGGTGTTGAAGATGACAGAATGCGCCCATGGAGCGAGCATTAATGCTTACTGAAACGGTCCTTATGCGAACGCTTTAACGGTCGTTTGGCGAACGCTATAAACGAGATTCAGACCATAAAAAGGGAGAAGTAGGTATTGGAGGGCACAGAATCCCTTTGTCCCGAGAACCGACCAGGTTCCCTGGCAGTGGACACTACCAATTGTCGCAGGGCAGTCCTGGGCTCAGGCTACGTACAGACGACGGCACCAACACCTTACTTCTGACAGGGAACACGAAAAAGAGTGCACACTATGGAAGGATTCGGAATGTTTCCATCACAAACTCAGTTCAACTTTTATCACAATTAAAAATAGGTTTATTGTTCTAACTTCTCGTTACTCTTTTCCTGAACTGAATGGGGAGTAGAAGGCAGAGCTGCATAGGAAGTCAATACTAGCCTACTAAAATGCCTAGCCTGAGTAGGGATAGCCTGACAGGTTTAAGTCCTGACCTAACTAATTGCTTTCACAATCTTTTAATTTCCTGTCTTTCCTATATCTGACTTATTCGGGGATAAATTTCTCAGAGCAATTCCCTACATTCTTCAAATCTAGTAGTTCCAAGATCACACTCTATACCCTTGAAATTACAAACCAATGTTGATCAACTTCCAATTTCAACATCCTGGTTACACCAAAAGCATTCCTACATAGCCTGATGTTATTGGTTTTGCTTCTGATGGAAGATATCCAAGGAAAATGAAATTACAATACCGTAAACAGGTGTAAAAAAGCCAAACTTCATAGAATACCAACAGTCGCCTAGCCAGAGTAGGGATAGCCTGACAGGTTTAAGTCTTGACCTAACTAATTGCTTTCGCAATCTATTAGTTTCCTGTCTTTCCTATATCTGACTTATTCAGGCATAAATTTCTCAGAACAATTCCCTACATTCTTCACATCTAGTACAGGCAGTCTCCAGGTTACGACGGGGGTTCTGTTCTTGAGATGCGTTGTAACACGAAAATCATCGTAAGCCAGAACATCATCAAAAATCCTAAGAAAACCTTACTTTTAATGCCTTGGGGGCATTGAAAAACTATGTAAACTGCAATTCTTATTGCATTTTTTCATAAAAAAAAAAACAAAAAAAAACATTCAAATATTGATTATTTTGTATTTTTGGTGTCATATGTCTTGTGCCAGATCAGCGTTGTAGGCATCGTAACCCTGGAAATAATTTCTGATGAATATAATTGAAAAGCGCCTTACCTCGGAACGTCATATGCCGAACCCGTCGTATCCCGGGGACTGCCTAGGCAGTCCCTGGGTTACAACAGGGGTTCCGTTCTTGAGACGCGTTGTAACCCAAAAATCGTTGTAAGCTGGAACATCATAAAAAATCCTAAGAAAACCTTACTTTTAATGCCTTGGGGGCATTGAAAACTATGTAAACTGCATTCTTATTGCATTTTTCATTAAAAAAAACATTCAAATATTGATTATTTTGTATTTTTGGTGTCATATTTCTTCTGCCAGATCAGCGTTGTAGGTGTCGTAACCCTGGAAATAATTTCTGATGAATATAATTGAAAAGTGCCTTAACCTCGGAACGTCGTAAGCCGAACCCATCGTAACCCGGGGACTGCCTTAGTTCCAAAATCACACTCTATACCCTTGAAATTACAAACCAATGTTGATCAACTTCCAATTTCAACATCCTGGTTACACCAAAAGCATTCCTACATAGCCTGATGTTATTGGTTTTGTTCTGGTGGAAGATATCCAAGGAAAATGAAATTACAATACCGTAAACAGGTGTAAAACAGCCAAACTTCACAGAATACCAACAGTCGCCAAGCCGCAATGGCGGCAAGGAGAATTCTGACAAGAGCTAAAACATTCGAAACACACCTGGTGGAGAACAGGTAAACTAGACAGTCATCCAGGCAGCCATTCGAATTTTTGTTTGAATGCTGACTCGCCTAATCAGCGGGGAGATATAGCTAAATTTAACAGTAGGTAAGATTCATCTCAAATAAAATGAAGTAATTCAATGGTCTCAAGAAATTGTAATTCCATGATGACCTGGGATCATAACGATACAGAGCTCAAGAGATTAAACAACTGCAATTATTACCAACAAACAATCTTACTAAAATTACAAAGGTTATATACATAAATCTCATCAATGATGTAACACAAAAACAGATATAATTTTCCAGTATGCACTAGACAACAAAGTAAGTTCATAGCAGCACAAACACTCATTTTGATTGCCGAGGTGCTGTACCTCTCTGAATTATAAGAAAACAAATTATACATGAAATAATGAAACCACTACTACAATGATTTAACAAATAAAGTAAAGGTCTAAAGGATTTCTTGGACATACATTATTCTGCACTGTACTACACTCATTCAAACACTGCTTAGCCCATTCTGAGAGTATCAACTGCATTTACAAAGAATAGGGAAAAGGTTTCTCTATAACATGTAGTGTATAAACGTACTATAGTACTCCAATACTTTGGGTTTTCCACTTTCATCATTGTTTAAGTTCACCTGTAGTCATGAAATCATTTGCTTTACTGGTGAAACCATTTTCTTTCTATAGACTTTCAAAACATAACCAAAATCTTCCACTGTAAAAAACACCGGTGTTCTTATTTGTCTCCTTTAAAAATCAACCTGCCACATTGCTTTCATCCAAGATTATACCTATATAAAGTTATCTCAACATACTACTACTGTGATGACATTCATTAGTTTTATTTTCTGATGAGAGAGTAACTCATTGGAAAACAAAATTTCAATGCCCTGCTTTTTCTCATGAAATTAATTGTATTATTGCATCTCACTAGTTTATAAAATATAAATACGTAGTCAGATGTTACACACAAGAAGCACACTATTGTTTTACAAAATATGTACAGTAACTGGAAAATAGTAACTGTTGCTAATAATTATTTTACACAAATTTTATTAGAATGGCAATAACAGCATTTCTAATATGGAGAAACCTATACTGTATAGTACAGTTCTTCCTGTAAAAACAGATCTAGCAAAGTATGTAAATGTCCATATTTCCCAAGCACACTATTTCTTTTATGTGTAGATTTCTACCCAATCATCTATGCATTTTACTAATACCAAGTCAGTTTTCAATGGCTCTCACATTACCTGAGAATGAAAAAAAGAATCTAATCAACCCACCTTGCTTAAGAACTTGATCTCTCTGTTTCTGATCAATGACTTTAGGCCTTATTTCTGCAGTGCATCGTTTTTCAAACGGGTTGGCTGATGGGGGTTTGGCGAAAATAAACATCAGAAGTTTAACAACCATAAAAGCTGCAGCTGCAGCTATCAGCAGTGGTAGCACTCCAATAGCCATTTTTCAGTCTCTGAAAAAGTAGACAAATACTAGTAGATTGTAAAAAAGTTTTCAGCACATTAAAACTTGAAAGTTAGAACTGTACAGACAATCATACCATCTCTCCAAGTAAGAACAAACAATATACAAAACACCGGCATCTTAATGAATTTCTTTATAATCACATTACCCTTTCAAGGCAAGTGTCCCTCGTACTTGGGCCTGCAGATAAAACTTGGGAAATGGAAACAAAGTTTGGTGACATCCTATATTAAGAAGAGCTATAGTAGACTCACATCAACTGTGCATCTGATGTCTCGGCCAGTCCCTTACAACACTCCCGATTGGCTGTTGATAAGCCACTCACAGGGCTGGAAATTCTCATTCTCTTGAGAGAGTTCATATAGGCAGGATACATGTTCCACCTCTCCTGAGAGATATGTCTTTCAAAAGTATCCCTCAGGACAGGTGGAACATACATCCTGCCTATGTGAACTCTCGAGAGAGGCTGAGAGTTCCCAGTCCTATGATTGGTTTATCAACAGTCAACCAGAAGCGTCATCAGATGCACGGTAGATGTGAATCTTTTATATTAAATGATACCTAACACATTTACATATATGTCAAAATTGGGAATTCAATTTACAAATAACTAACACTCTGGGGGACTAGTCTTTAATAGGTCATATGTTAATGTTATGCCATCGTATGTTAATGTTGTGCCAAACACCTTTAGGGCATGCCTCCAAACCATTACCAAACAGGTATTCTCCATCTTATTTTGATCTAAAGAATGACCTAACATGTAATCTCCTCTATCTTTCTTTTATCTTAATAATTCCTTGATACTTCCTGGGGAGTCATGACACAAAAGTAGACAGCTTCTTTCAAGTAACAATATCAGCTTCTTTTTCTAGTCTGTCTCTTCACTTCCTGGAACATCTGCTACCCACTACTGCTATGGCTAGCGCTTTGTTTACCACTCCTTTCGTTAGCACTCTCCACGTTGCACATGTTTTTGCTTTCTGTGTTTCCGTTTGGAATTACTTACATCCGTATCACCATGGAACATCAAGTTGCTGCTGCATTCAAGTTGAGTACTGCAATTAATGTTTGATCTTAATTTTAGGTAGCGATAGGCGATATAAACCTGTTTAATGTGATTTTATATGAGGGAGCGGCAGCCCGCGCGTTGTTTTCCCCACGCCGCCATTTCGTGATTCGCTACCCGTGTATATTTACGCTCCTTTAGATTCCCAATTAGTCCCCTATACTAATTGGAGTCGATTTTCAAACATTTAGCAGTTCTCCATACGTTTGTTAGATGCTTTCATTATTGACTGACGTCTGAGATTTTGTCCGATCGCGGGGGGATAGCCTACCGACCGAACCGCATGCTCTCGGGACGTAGCCTAGTTCTGTTAGCCTTATTTACATCCTGAGGTGGGCATCCCAACCTATATTCTAGCCAAAGTGTATTTTAGGCTATATTATATATATTTTAGTTCTACTATAAGACGCCCTTGTCTGCTTACAGAAGAGCCTTGGCTCTTCAATAGCCTATACATTATGGTCCTCGAGCCACCCTGGTCTTCCAGCCTTTCGGTCGAATAAATTCGATTTGGCAATCTAGACCAGGCCGCTCAGAGCCTGCCAGGTCAACCTGTTCAGATCGTTTCGGTTTGTGAAGGTTAGGCCAGCAGTTCGAGAGGACCCGTTGCTTTCTCTCTCGCTTAATAATTATTTTCTTTTCATATCTCCCCTGCGTTAGGACAGCATGTATATATATACTATATATGTGTGTATGTTTACATACGTACATACGGATATTTATTAGTAGCATGTGTTAGTAGGCCTAGGCCTTCTATTCCGATCAGTTGGATCCTTCCCACCGCGTGGTGGTGCACCTGGCTACAAGGGTTTCCAGCTGATCGCGTGCGAGCCACCCCGCTAGCCGACCTCCCTCCCCCTCGCACCCACCTCGGTGGGGTATTGGACTCGCTCACGCTACGCCACGTAGCCGATCCGAGTTCCTCGCTTAATAAGGGGGGAGGGCAGGGAGTGCGATCAGGGGGTAGGCTCACCACACCATGCTCTGTATGAGTGGTAGGGAGGGTGCCCTGCTCGGGCGAGCCTCGGCTGGCCACCTGGCTCGACCGGCCGGTGCGCTCTCCGGCCCACGTTGTCATATCCCTTTCCACGGTCTTCTTTCACCAATCCTGTCCCCGCTCCGGCGGATCCGGCATCCCAGCTTCAAGGTATTGGCTATGCAAATAGCTCTGATTTCTTACTGACCAGATATGGACCTAGGTTTTTACCAATCCCTTGTTCTGTTCCCATGAAGCCGACCCAGTATTGGGATAGCTCGGTGTATTTGACACGGAATAGGTAACGATCCACTGCTGTTGGATCAGTTAGTTATGCATGCGCACACATATATATGTACACATGTGGTTATGTACATTAGATACATTACTGATTTAGTTTTATCCAATAAGATATCTTTAATCTTATTATACTTCGGTTTGTTTACTCCATCGGACTTATTACTCCGCCGGGTATTTCAAGCCGAGGTACCTTGTTATCACTAGCCCATCGGCCTTATTCATTTGTCTTGATTTGTCTTTTTCCATCCCTCACCCTAGAGGAATGGAGAACGGGCTTGAGACGCAATCCTAATTCACTAGATTTTACGTCTCCGGCGCCACCGGAGTCAGGACAGGTTTTCACTTAAGCTGTCCCGTTCCACCAGCCCTATACTTAAGACATGACAAGAACAAGAGCTGCACCCCGGAGCTGATGAGAACAAGGATGCATGATACCCTAGTGGTAAAAATATTCTGTCACCAGAGTCACCTCCAATGACTGTAGAAAAATGCATGCCCCACCGGACACACCGGTGGGTCTAAATAATGATACTCATGTATCATTTGACTTACAGATCTTGCAGTGTTTGGAGACGGGGTGTACCGCCGTCCTCCAAGAGCCCTGAGGGCACGTAGTTTGCAGGACCCATGCTGGTTGTGCCGTCAAGGTCGGGGACTTGTTGGTTTGGCACCACGAGGGATGTGAGGTCTGCTACGGCCTCGTGAATGAACTCACCTCCGAGCCGGTATGTACCATTCTTGATAATGATACAGTGAGTGTCAGATTAACTATATTGTTTTGATTCATACTGGACTAAGGATAGTACTTAGTTTAAGGGTTGACGTAACTCCTCTAACAAAGCATCCAAGCTGTCAAGGACGCGGCGCTGGCTACCTTGAAGACCTGGGTCGGTGAATTTGGCCGCAATGCCAAGAAGGCTCAGCCCTACATGCTGTCCGAGGAGATGGCTGGGATCATCTACCCCGGAGCCAAGAAGTCCTCGGCATAGAGGCAGCGGTAGCGGCCCCCATCATCGCCAGGATCCGGCAGAGACCACGGCCGCGACGGAGGAGGGTTTCGGTGAGGAGGTGGTTGGAGATGTGGCCGCCTTAGATCTTGACCGCGAGCCCTTGATTGTGGACAACCAGGGCGAAGGTAGGAAAGTTAGTGAGGCATGTAGTGTAGGGGCTCAAGGCTTGCTCTTGAGCCCATCTCAATCTTCCTCTCTTTCCTCTACCACTTCCTTCCAGGGATTCACCAGGAAGCTTCAGTCGGTTAGACCGAAGTCTTCCTCGGTGGTCCCTAAAGTCAAGAACCCGATTGACTTTAAGGCAATGAAAAAGTCCTTGCCTAAGCCAAGGTCCGGAACCAGCCGCGTCAATAAGCCATCGGCTCCTAACACCGAGGCGGACACGGCAAGAGCGACTCCCCTCAACAGAGGGCGAGAGCAAAGGTTCCAAAATAAGCTAGGACCCCGGTACTAGCTTTGACCCGGAGGCATTCTCTGCAAGCATGATGCAGCAGATGGGGAACATTGTAGGAACCTTGGTCCAGACCAAGTTCCAAGAAATGTTCTAACAGCTGTCATCCACGCTGGAAGCCTCAGGCCAGTCCATCCAATCCCTATCGGAAAGGATGGTTGCTAAGGAGAACCTAGTGGCGGGTCTCTGAGACTCTATGGCAACTGGACAGCCTCAGTCCGGACAGGTAGTTCATCCCCTACCAATGCCGGACTCCTCAAAGCTGCCTCCCTTCAAGAGTAACAACCCTTGAAGGTCAGCAGCATACGCACCGTTCTCGGATGGTATGTTTACCATCGAGGGGTGCGGAACTCAAAGACTGGAAGACTTCGAGTTCTATCCTCCGGGACTCCAGTTTCCCTTCATCGGATACGCTCGTCTGACAGAAGACGCGATGGTGAGGGAGGATAAAAACCCTAAAGAAACTGTCATCTTCCCCAGGGAGCAAGCTCAACAAGCTTGGCTCCGGAGCTTGACAGAGTGGCAGTGCATCAACACCAGGTTGACGGCTCATAAGAGTCCCTTTACCATCTTCGCGGTAAACGAAGGAACACCTACCCCGTGTCTATCCAAAGTGGCTGAGCTAACTATGCAGGCAGCCATGGAGGATAAACCAATGCCACAGCTCCGGGAAACAGATTTGCCTTCCATTCTGCTCCCCGGAAGCACGGACTGTTGGGTAGACGCACCTTCCACTTTTTCTGCAGGTAAGCTGGCGCCGGACTGTGGTAACACACTGTTCAGCGAGCAGCTTCCTAGGGTTCCGGACAGCCTGATCAAGGCAGAGTATGACGCCAGATTGAGGCTGAGTAGGTCCCTCAACTCCACCACCATGTCGGAAATGACATCGCTCATCTACGAAGATGAGGCGTTGTTTAAAGTTCTGACAAAGTCATTGCTTCACACGGTACAGTGTGACCAGTATGACTTTATCATAGCAAGGCAGAACTGTAGGAAGCACGTTCTGGCCGAAGCGTCCATTCGCCATGAGCCGAATAAGCTAATTGTATCCTCCATCTGGGGAGCAAACCTCTTCCCAACTCCGCCGTTAACGAGGTCTTGGCGGAGGCAGTGAGGGTGAGCCAGAGTCTGAAGATTCACGGGGACTCATTCCCAAAAGGAAATCCAAGTCCGCCAGAACGAAATCCCAAAGGTAAGTAGAACTGAGGAAGTTCCAACCCTTCCAATCTCTCAACCACAGACGATGGTCCAGGCGGTTCCGGTGGGGCTCAAATGAGTCAACCGTCAACATCAAAAGCACAACCGCAACAACAGTTTGTGCTTCTGACTCAACAACCCCAGGCTTCAACCTCCTTCTCCGTCTCTCCGGCTTACAATGCTACCTTTGAAACCCAAGCATTTCAAGGGTATAACAGGTTTGCCAGAGGCAGCCGTGACCAGAGGAGCCTTCCGACACAGGTGGCGGAAGAGCCTCCAACTGAGGCAAAGGCTTCCGGGGAGCCCATGGTAGACGTCCATCCGCCAACCAGTGAGACTCCTCAGGTAGGAGGGAGGGTGTACTTCTTCCGACATCGGTGGGGGTTCAGCACCTGGGCCCAGAGTATTGTGACCAAAGGTCTGGGATGGAGCTGGATACAAAGTCCTCCTCCATCAAACACCTTTTACCAAAGACCAACAGCGGAACTGATAGAGTATACCCGAGAATTACTTCAAAAAAGGGTAGTGTCACAAGTCAAAAACTTAAAGTTTCAAGGGCGCTTGTTCAGCATTCCAAGAAAGACTCAAACAAACTAAGAATAATCCTAGACTTGTCCCATCTAAACTCATTCATTCATTGCGACAAGTTCCGTATGCTGACCGTCTCGCAGGTGCGGACCTTACTTCCCCGTGGGGCTGTCACCACCTCTATAGATCTTACAGACGCCTACTATCATAATGTGGCGGGATCACAAAAACAAGTAACCTCCCCACATAAACTTAACCTGTGGCTATCAAACCCACCCTCAATCACACTTTCCACTTAACACTAAAAAACACAGCAGGACAATTGCCCCAATACCTACATACAGAACAAAAAACACAAACAGGTACTCACCGCTGGCTTCTGATACCTAGGACTAGGCTGTGCTGTCGTCCACTGGATATAGCTAGGCTATAGGCTAGCCACACAACCACCGCCGACAACCAAACACAAATCAACCACCCGGGACCCACAACCCCACAAAAACTCAATAACCCAACAACCTAAACGCAGATGAACACCCAACCGCCTGAAAAAACACGACAACCACACGACTTACAGCAGTACAACAACCCGCCAAAACCAACCCTGCCCCAACCACCACTAACAGCACCAAAAATGCACCACCAACCTTCTTAACCTCACCACACCAGACAGACACCCGCACAACAACTTCACACACCCCAAAATCTATCAAATAACACCCAAACAACGAAACACCAAAGGAAAACTGCTGCCTAAACCAACACTGACTTGACCAGACACCTCACTGTTTACAACTCTCGTAACAGACTTCCATTGACTACCTACAGAGTGCCACAACAGACATGTTTCCGACCGCCATCTAACCACTCCCATTCATTCTTCCACCAATCTCCTCTCTCTCTCTCACACCAACCTTTGGAGATGTTGTCAAATATAAACTAAAATTACTCCTCCATATTACCTCCCCCATTACATTTGACAACATCTCCTTACACTCACAACATCCACACTAAATTGCCTTTCGCAACACCCAAGGATGCTCAGATGCAGGTCCCCTGGATCTTGTTTGAGGACCATCATACACTCTTTCAGTTACATCGCCATTCACTTCTTCCAAACCACTTTCTTTCAAACTCCCATTATCTCCCTCACTACCATCCTCCCAAAAACCACTCAGTTCATCCATACTTCTGTCAAACTCCTGCAAAGACTTATCCATCCTATCAACTATCTCCTCACTACGCAGTTTCCTTCTCACTGAAGTCTTATTTGTCCCTGTCAACTCAAACCCACATACACTACAAATATCATTCATTCCCCCAAAGTCATCCGTAGCACACGCTTTATCAACCGTTTGCACCCTACCACCAACCCCTTTACCATGTCGTTCACGCTTTTCCCTTCCACTTCCTCTCTCCACACTCTTCTGTTTTCTTCCATACTCACCAACACCAACTGTCGATCTCCCAGACCAATTTGTTCACCAACAGTCGGCTCATACTTATTCACCCTCAACCAACCCTCACTCATCGCATTCTCCCGAACATAAGGTTTGGTACTTCCCTCCACTTACGGAGCTGGTTATGGTGTGCCCTAACCTCATCCAGTCCCCCACCTACTCGCAATTTCCCCAAAACATAACTCAATCCACTCGGTCCCACTTCCAAAATCTCAAAAGGCCCTTCAAATTTCTCCCTTACTTTATTCACATTCATTCTTCCCATCTCAACCACCTCTTTCAACAAAACCTTATCCCCAATCTTAAAACTCTCAAACCTTTTAACTCGCTTTCTTCCACAAATCCCGATCACCTTCTGACAGACCCAACCGCGGTCTGACAATCCTTTCAAAATTCAACACATATTTACAAGGAGACATACCTATACTCTTCTGCAGTGTGGCGTTATATACCCAAACTGCACGTCCTACATACATATCCCAATCCTTGTCGCTCTTACTCATCATTCGCAAAATAAAATCAGTCATCGTCCTAACAGTCCTTTCAGCCAACCCATTCGCACTGGGCATATTACAGAGTAGAATACACATGCCACATGCACAATACCCCATTCCTTCAACATTTCTTCAAATTCCCATCCCACAAACTCAGGTCCATTATCACTCAACATTTTTGCCGGCTTACACACACACATGGGCAACATCACTTGAGCCACCATTCGTGCAACAGTTTCATCCTCTTATCTTTGATGGGGAACCACATAAGCAAATTTACTCATGTGATCCACCATCACAATCATCCCCACGTGTCCTCTCGCAGTCCTGGGCAAAGAAACACAATCAATCACAAGCATTTCAAACGGCTCTTTTCATCTGCAATCGCAACACAGGCGGACTTGCATGCACACTCTGATACTTTCCCCTCTGACAGTCTTCACACGTGACAGCCACATCCACACAAATCTTACTCAACCCAGGAGCATACAATCTCTCTCTCATGCATTCCCACAACTTATTTTTTCCCATATGCCCAAACCGATCATGCACCAACAAACACATACTCACAGCTGACTCAACAGAAAACACTGGCACATACACTTCCTTGTCATACACCCCTTCCTGATGCAAAAAGTACACTATGCAACACCACCCAAAAACCGTTTTTGCCCAAAAACCGTTTTTGACCACCACACGTTTAGCACCCTCTTATATACATCCAACTCACATGGCCAGTCTTCCACACGCCTCCTCCCAAAACACATTGTCGCAACACACTTATCTCAGGCACTTATTTTGCATTTCCTCAACTCTTCCTCACTCAACAGATCATTCTCACTCCAGCAATATCAATCATACCCACAAAGTTTGCTACAAACACATTACCATCTTGAATCCTAGCTACTTGCCTGCCCCCCTTTCTAATAAGAATTCCATTTCCTACATCTACGTCTATATCGTGGATCCTCAAAAAATCTATCCCTATTAAAAAACAAGATGGCATATCATTTTCTCCTATAACTAAAAAGTTATGCATTACCTCAAGATCTCCCAACCTAACCTTTAACCGTACCTCTTCCCATACTAAAACACTTCCTTGTCCTAACCCATGTATTCTCACACTTGTAGACTGCCTTTTCACTTCCCAATCACATCTCTCAAGTTCACTCACCACTGACCCACTCACCAAGGAAACTTGTGGCCCTGTGTCAACCAAACTACAATACTCACTATCATTTACTTGGACAAACGTCACCATTTTCCCTCAAGTCCCATGCTACACACATTCACTACCACGTCCACCTGGTTATCCACATCACAATCCTCCTCATCACATTCATCCTCAGCTACTCCCCATTTCCACAATTCTGACTCAGATCCCTTCACAGTCCCTTTTTGTAACCAACCAATTACAACCACGTTCCCCGCACTAAATCATCAAAACCCCACGTTCATTACCAGTACTCACCCTTCCTCGATATTCAACCGGTCTGTCCCATCCAAAATACAACAACACTTTTATTCCAAACAACTCAGCTACTGCTGACAACAATTCATACAACACTTCTCCTTGCCCACCTTGTTCCTCCGCACATGCCACTTCCTTCTGCACATCACTCATCAACTTCACTCGCAACTCATTCACACTACCGGGTACCTCTTCAACCAGACCCTTACTCCTTCCAAGTTTTTCAATGCGAAAACAAACATTCACACATTCTGTCATTCCCTTCAAACCTCTCTTTTACAACCAACCCCTCAGGTACCATATTCGGATCCCAGTCACTTTTCACAACACCACTGTCCTTACCATGCATCCTAGACATCGTATCAGCAATCACATTTTTTACTCCCCGGCACATATTCTAAGCCAAAATCAAACTCAATCAAATCCTCAATTGTCCTCGCAATCCTAGCATTCACACTTTCCTTCTTGATCATATAAACTAACGGCGATGATCTGTCCTTATGACAAATTTTACCCATACAAAAACACTTTCAACGCTTTCACACAAAACCTTATTGCCGCAAGCTCCTTCTCAACCACCGAATACTTAAGCTCTGCTTTATTAAAGCTTTACTCACATACGCAATCACTCTCAATTGTCCCTCCCCATTCACCTCTTGCATCTGCACCAAGCATCCTCCCATACTAAACTTACTAGCATCAGCATACAACTCAAGCTTACTGGCATCCTCACTGTAGTCCGGAAAAGCCAAGGTGACGTCCCTAGCAGCCTCCTCTTTCAATCTCTCAAATGCTCCCACCATTCGCTCATCCCCCTCAGCTTAGTACAATTTTTCTTCCCGGTCCATTCAGTCAACGGCTTCCCTATACCGAACAATCCTAACGAACTTCCTCCCGAACTCAATCAAACCCAAAAAACCCTTTAACTCCCGCACGGTCCGGGGACGTGGAAACTCCTTTACTTTTTCCACAAACTTTTCACTCTTCCTTACACCACTCGCAACTCACCTTATGACCAAGAAATTCCACTTCCCAGCCAACCACGTACACTTCTCCAACTTCACTTTCACTCCAACCTCTTCCAACCGTTCTAACACCTTCTCAAGCAGTTCCACATTCTCCTCAACAGTCTCACTTGCAATCAAAAACGTCATCTATATACACAGTCACCTTCCTCCTATCAAAACCAGCCAAAACTACATTCATCGCCCTCTGGAAGGCAGCAGGCGCATTAGCCAATCCAAAACTTAACCTCTTGAATTGATAGTGGCAAGCTACCACTCGAAAAAGCCGTAACATGCCTGCTCCCTTCCATCAAGAGGCATCTGGTAATAGCCCCTTACCAAATCCAATTTGTGAACACTCTCATCCCATGCATCTTATACACACAATCAGACACCACATTCATCAGGAATCGCTCCTTCACAGTCACGTTCATTCACCTTCCCTGTAATCCACACACATCCTCAAACTTCCATCTGTCTTGCGTACTGGGACTATGGGACTATTCCAAGCACTCTCACTCCTCTCGATCACTCCCCACTCTCTCAAGTTCCTCACACTGTTCCTCAATCTCTCAGGCAATAGGCGCAGAAAAGTGTCGGGACGCTGATATATTGGGGGTATCGTCATTCAAAACTATCTTGAATTCTGGAAGCTTAGATCCCCTGAAATCCTCGTCACCCCAACTCAACGCACCCCGCCTATCCCACAACATCTGCATCAACCGCTCCCTCTCGTCATCACCACATTTTCATCCACCTCAATTCTTTCTCTCAACTCATCATACTTCCACTCATCACTTTTTTCATGCTACCTGTCATCACCCGCCGCACCCTAACATATCTTTCGTCGTCCACATCCACCAACGTATACAACAACCCCACACAATCACCCTCACGTATACCCCGCACTCGCTTTTTCCTAACACTCGGCAATGAGGCCACAAAAACCCGAGGATTCTCCATATCCAAAATCCAGTCGTACACATGCACACTCGCTCTTACCAACTTGTTCGCATCCACACCCTCAACCACATAAGCACACTTGTCACCCTTGACAATCCCAAGACCATCGGGCCACGCAACTTTCCCACTAACAACTTCTCCAACTTCTCGCGGCCCTTTTACACTCTTTCGCAACCAACGGCACTCCCTTCCACATTTTACTGCTTACCCCTCCATCCCTATCCAAGTACAACTCTCCATGTACATTCCCCTTCCTATGCAACTCAATCATATTCCTGCTCGGATGGACCACCATCCCACACTTCTTCAGGAACCTGTATCCTAACAACATATCATACTTATCACTCCTTCCTCGATCACACAAAAGTCACCTTCATCCATACTAACCCTTCGATTTCTACATTTTCACGCACATTCCCACCACAGGCATACCCAAATTTCCTATCCTCGTACCTCCCCTTTACATTTCCTAATTTCACACTCACTCCGCAACTTGTCACATCCATTCTTAAAAAGAACACGACACTGCAGCCAGTATCAATCAAAGCAACCAAACACACCCCTTTGCACCTCACTTTTACACTCATTACATTCATGAGCTCTTCCTCAAACCCTTTTTCATGCAACAATCCTTCACGCACATGCATCACTCTTACTGACCGCACACCAGAGGACCCACCCAACTGAATCCCCTTTGTACCTAGTTTCCCGAACTCCCAACCTGACTCATCCTCTTTCGCCTACACACACTCGCCACATGACCTTCCATTCCACACCTCAACACATTTTGCCCGCTTGTTCCTTACACATCCTAGCATAATGCCCATTCTTCCCGCAATTACCGCAAACCTCAGTCACACGAGTACCTCGACATCCACTTGCTATATGCCCTATCTTGCCCACACCTGTAGCATTTAATATCCTATCCTTCTTACACTCGCTCACGTAAATGCCCTGTGTTTGCCCACACCCGAAGCAAGCTCCCAACGCCCACCGACATTCATTCTTCCTGTGCCCTAGCTTTCCACATCTGTAACACTGCGCTCTCGTTCACGACTAACCGACCCTAATCTTCCAACGCTTGCACTCCGATCTCTCTTAGGGCTAACCATACTTACGTTACTGGCTCTAACGCTCCTATCAACACTCGCTCTGCCATTCGCCTGGCCCTTCCAAAACTGCCTCCCTATAGCTCTTAAACTCTGGTATAACATCAGCCACTTCAGTCCTAATACTAACACTTCTACTCTCTTTCATACACCTATCCAACTCATAATCCTCTACTATTTCCAAAATGTCGTTCCACGACAACCTTTCATTCGTCCATCGCATTTTCTCCTTACGTTTCAGATTTACAAACTCATACACATCTCAGGCACAGTCCTCCAAAAACTCCCTCCTAACTCTTTACACTCATTTATCCCTTCATCCCCAAACTTTTTCCTGGCTAATGTGTTTCCAACCTGCACACATTATTGACAACGACTCACCAACATTCCTTCTTACCTCATCAAAACCATGTTTATTTTCTCCTATATCTAACACTACTCCATTATCCTCTTCGCCTCCACAATCCTGGCTTTTCAACTCTCATAAGGCACATTCCCCACTCATCACTACCCCATACATATTCAACAAAAATCCTGTCAAAAAGCTACCCAACTCTCTTGCCCAGACTCTCTTGTTATCCCCATACTTTGCCTCACAATACCTCTCATATTCCTTAAAAAAATCCCCTATGTCCCTACTACCATATTCCTCGTATTGTGCACATCTAGGTATCTCTCTCATATATACAGCCTTTCGTACTTCCCGCTCACTCTCACTTTCGCTACTTCCACCATTCATGATCCCTCTTACCTCGTCCGAATACAGCGAATCAACTTCCATACTAACATCCATGCTCCTCATTACGCTCTTCTTGCCCTTCTTTCTACCCTCCTGTTTCCACTCACCGCTATCCAAATCACTCTCAGCCCTTTCCCCAATGTATTCAGTCCTAGTCTCATCCTGTCCGTCACCCTTCCTAACCTTCTTTCCCTTAGTTGTCTTCTTTTCGTCAGCCCCCTTCTTATTCTTGTCCTCAGGTTTATCCTTATCCTGTCTCTTTCCCTTCTTTCCTTTACCTATCACAAACAAGTCACCTTCGTCACTCGTAGTTTCATCCCCTTGCTCTTCCACTGTCTTTAACCACTTCTGGCCTATCACAAGACCTAGTATGGCCTACCCCTACACGCTCCCTCTCCCATGAACCCCTTCATCATCTCCTGCACTGCATTCATCATCACTAAGAATTTTTCATCCATTTCTCAACCATTCTCTCTTCCGCTCCTTTCACTTCTTCTTTCATTTCCACTTTTGCACTCCTTAGCATTCCTCTCATTTCCTCCAACTCGCTCTTCAGCTCCTCACACTCTACCTCAACCTCTCATTATCCACTTCAATTGTCCTCTTACTTCCCTCTCCAACCTTAACTCCTCCTTCAGCCTCTCCACCTCACTCAATCCTTCCATCCCAAACTTTCTCACCAATCAAACACTAGCCTAGACCAATTGTCCTGCAGCTGCCACACCAGCAGTCCCTGTTCGGGCGCCAAAAAATAATGTGGCGGGATCACAAAAACAAGTAACCTCCCCACATAAACTTAACCTCTGGCTATCAAACCCACCCTCAATCACACTTTCCACTTAACACAAAAAACACAGCAGGACCAATTGCCCCAATACCTACATACAGAAAAAACAAAAAACACACAGTACTCACCGCTGGCTTCTGATACCTAGGACTAGGCTGTGCTGTCGTCCACTGGATATAGCTAGGCTATAGGCTAAACAACACAACCACCGCCGACAACCAAACACAAATCAACCCACCCGGGACCCACAACCCCACAAAAACTCAATAACCCAACAACTAAATGCAGATGATACACCAACCGCCTGAAAAAAACACGACAACCACACTTACAGCAGTACAACAACCCGCAAAACCAACCATGCCCAACCACCACTAACAGACACCGAAAATGCACCACCAACCTTCTTAACCTCACCACAACCAGACAGACACACGCACAACAACTTCACAACCCCAAAATCTATCAAATAACACCCAAACAACGAAACACCAAAGGAAAACTGCTGCAAAACCAACACTGACTTGACCAGACGCCTCACTGTTTACAACTCTCGTAACAGATTTCCATTGACTACCTACAGAGTGCCACAACAGACATGCTTCCGACCGCCATCTAACCACTCCCATTCATTCTTCCACCAATCTCTCTCTCTCTCTTACTTTGGAGATGTTGTCAAATATAAACTAAAATTAACTCCTCCATAATATCCCGATAGCAAGACACTTCCGCCCCTTCCTAGGCTTAAGACTAGGAAAGAAGGCTTATTCCTTCAAAGTAATGCCATTTGGGCTCAACATAGCGCCCAGAATATTTACGAAAAAGCGGGAACAGTAGTCCAGGAGTTAAGGACTCAAGGGGTAATGTTAGTAGCTTATTAGGACGATTGGCTCATTTGGGCCACAGACGTCGACGAATGCCGCAAGGCGACGGTCAAAGTGATAAAGTTCCTGGAACACCTAGGTTTCCAAATAAACAGGAACAAGTCCCGTCTAACTCCGGCACCACGTTTTTAGTGGCTAGGAATCTAATGGGACCTACACTCGCACACTTTATCAATTCCGCTGGTAAAACGGAGAGAAATAGTCAAGGCTACAAAACAATTTCTCAAAGACAAGCAGACATCCCGGAGAAACCAGGAAAGAATCCTAGGTTCACTCCAGTTTGCATCAGTTACGGACGTACTACTGAAAGCCAAGCTAAAAGATATAAATCGAGTTTGGCGATCGAGAGCGAACAGAAGATCCCGGGACAAAGTATCACGTATCCCGGAGATCTTACGCAAGAGACTCCGCCCCTGGACAGAAGTCAAAAGTCTGTCGAAATCAGTACCTCTACAGTTTCCTCCGACGGCCCTAGTAGTCCATACGGATACTCACAGTACAAGAAAGTACAGGGAACCTGGTCAGTGTCATTCCCCCAGCTACATGTCAATGTACTGGAAGCTATGGCAGTGTTTCTTACACTGAAGAAACTCTTACCAGCCAAGAAAATCCATATCAAGCTAGTATTGGATAGCGCAGTGGTAGTCCACTGCATAAACAGGAGGTTCCAAGTCGAGCCATGTAAACCACGTAATGATAGCCATATTTGCCCTAGCGGCCAGGAACAAATGGCACCCATCAGCCACTCACCTAGCGGGGAGTAAGAAAATGTAGTGGCAGACGCTCTGTCAAGGACTATTCCGCTGGAGTCGAAGTGGACCCTGGATGGAGGGTCATTCAAATGGATCTGCCAACAGGTGCCCGGGCGGGCTTCAAGTGGACTTTTTGCCACGGAATCAAACCACAAACTGCCATGCTATGTGGCTCCCAACCAGGACCCTCTGGCTTATGCCACAGACGCTATGGCAATAGACTGGAATATCTGGAAAAGGATTTATCTATTCCCTCTGGTGAACCTACTAATGAAGGTCCTGAACAAACTCAGGACTTTCAAAGGTCAGATCGCACTAGTAGCCCCCAACTGGCCCAAGAGCAATTGGTTCCCTCTACTAGTGGAATTGGGACTCCGGCCCCGACGGATCCCCAATCCCAAACTGACGCAGTTGGTACAAACGCGGACTGTGTCCTCTTCCTCAGGAATTCAGAAAACCCTAACTTTATGGACTTCATGAAGTTTGCGGCACAGAAAGATGCCAACATTGATCCTAAAAACATCCGGTTCCTAGAATCAGATAAACGAGAATCAACACTGCGTCAATATGATTCAGCAGTGAAGAAGCTAGCCACCTTTTTAAAAGACACAGGAGCACAACCATGACTACGAATCTGGCGATAACCTTCTTCAGACCTGTTTCGAGAAAAGATTAGCAGCTAGTACTATTACTATAACCAAATCGGCACTAAAGAAAATATTCCAATTTGGATTTAATATTGATCTTACAGATTCGTATTTTTCCTCTATTCCTAGGGCTTGTGCTAGACTTGGACCAATAGATAGACCTCGAACGGTCTCCTGGTTCTTAAATGATGTCCTTAAGCTAGCTTCAGACACTGTTAATGAGTTATGTACTTATATAACGCTCGTAAGGAAAACATTATTCCTAATAAGTCTGTCCTCAGGAGCTAGAATAATCTGAGCTGTCGGCCCTCTCTAGGAAACCAGACCATATTGAGTTCCTCCCATCAGGAGAATTATTACTTTTACCAGATCGTCAATTTTTGGCTAAAAACGAAGACCCACAAGATAGGTGGGCCCCATGGAAAATTGTTCCTCTTCCTCAGGATCTGTCCTTATGTCCAGTTAATTCACTGAAAACCTATTTAAACAGAACCGTCATGAAAACTTCAGGCCCCTTGTTTATTAGGGAAAATGGTGGAACCATCTCCCTAAAAGGAATCAGACAGCAGATTCTATATTTTATCAAACAAGCTAACCCGGAATCAATTCCGCAAGCACATGATGTTAGGGCGGTAGCTACATCAGTTAATTATTTTCAACACATGAACTTTGACGATCACAAAAAGTATACAGGCTGGAAATCACCGACAGTGTTTAAATGCCACTACCTAAAATCTTTAGAGGCCCTTAAATTCCCAGCAGTGGCAGCAAGGAACACAGTTTCCCCTGACTGCATAGCATGGTAGTAACTAGTCTAAGTAGCCCATGTCTCTCTCTCATCTCTCTCTCCTACCTGCCTCGCTAGCATTCTTGACCTTAGCTCGGTTGTTACTGGGCGTTGCACACTTAATTTGAATTTCACCCCCCCTGCATTGTATTATGATCTTTATTGTTGTACATATGGATATCTTGTGCAAAATTTTGTAAATAAATTCCTGTTTAGTGGTGCAGGATTCATTTAATGTTATATGTCGGGTTAGACAACCCTATTAGTAGATAAGAACTGTAGTTTAAGGATATCATTAAAAATCTTCATAGTATTAAGGAAATTTATTAAGTATTCTAGATTAAATATCTATTATTAAATAATATTTAATAATTATATAGGTTTCAATTTCCTTAAAGTAATTTATCTACACTAACTTTCCAAGCTGGTGGGGCCAATTCTCTGTTACGATTTCACGGAGCGACACAGGGTAGGCCAGAAATAGATTTTTCCTTTTGACAAAGGAAAAATCTATTTCTGGGCAGTGACCTGTGTTGCCCAGTGAAACCCACCCTCTAATTTCCACACCCTGATCTGGCCCAAGCTTGGGTACTATCTACAGGAATGGTAAGCAAAGCGCTAGCCGTAGCAGTAGTGGGTAACGGGGGCCAGAACGGCTCCTCTGTAGACGAGGGATATTGAGAAAGGAAGAAGACTAAATGGCAGGGGACCTCTGGTAGTGGTTACACTCGCCCCAGATACCATACCGACACCTTAAATAAAGGTGAGCGAGCCAGAATATTCTGGTATTACCATATAGCATTTTTCTCTGGTATATTTAGCAATATTTATGCCTAGAAAT
>NC_061109.1:21083263-21252516 GCF_015104395.2 Macrobrachium nipponense | reverse complement strand
TTATTTAATAATAGATATTTAATCTAGAAATACTTAATAAATTTCCTTAATACTATGAAGATTTTTAATGATATCCTTAACTACAGTTCTTATCTACTAATAGGGTTGTCTAACCCGACATATTACATTAAATGAATCCTGCACCACTAAACAGGAATTTATTTACAAAATTTTGCACAATATCCATATGTACAACAATAAAGATCCATAATACAATGCAGGTGAAATTCAAATTAAAGTGTGCAACCCAGTAACAACCGAGCTAAGGTCAAGAATGCTAGCGAGGCAAGGTAGGAGAGAGAGATGAGAGAGAGACATAGGCTACTTAGACTAGTTACTACCATGCTATGCAGTCAGTAAACTGTGTTCCCTGCTGGGCACTGCTGGGGAATTTAAGGGCCTCTAAAGATTTTAGGTAGTGGCATTTAAACACTGTCGGTGATTTCCAGCCTGTATACTTTTTGTGATCGTCAAAGTTCATGTGTTGAAAATAATTAACTGATGTAGCTACCGCCCTAACAACATCATGTGCTTGCGGAATTATGATTCCGGGTTAGCTTGTTTAATAAAATATAAGAATCTGCTGTCTGATTCCTTTAAGGGAGATGGTTCCACCATTTTCCCTAATAAACAAGGGCCTGAAGTTTTCATGACGGTTCTGTTTAAATAGGTTTTCAGTGAATTAACTGGACATAAGGACAGATCCGAGGAAGAGGAACAATTTTTCCATGGGGCCCACCTATCTGTGGGTCTTCGTTTTTAGCCAAAAAATTGACGATCTGGTAAAAGTAATAATTCTCCTGATGGGAGGAACTCAATATGGTCTGGTTTCCCTAGAGAGGGCCGACATTCTCAGATATTCTAGCTTCCTGAGGACAGACTATTAGGAATAAGTTTTCCTACCGGAGCGTTATATAAGTACATAACTCAGTTAACAGTGTCTGAGCTAGCTTAAGGACATCATTTTAAGAACCAGGAGACCGTTCGAGGTCTATCTATTGGTCCAAGTCTAGCACAAGCCCTAGGAATAGAGGAAAAATACGAATCTGTAAGATCAATATTAAATCCAAATTGGAATATTTTCTTTAGTGCCGATTTGGTTGTAGTAATAGTACTAGCTGCTAATCTTTTCTCGAACAAGGTTCTGAAGAAGATGGTTTGTGCTCCTGTGTCTTTTAAAAAGGTGGCTAGCTTCTTCACTGCTGAATCATATTGACGCAGTGTTGATTCTCGTTTATCTGATTCTAGGAACCGGATGTTTTTAGGATCAATGTTGGCATCTTTCTGTGCCCGCAAACTTCATGAAAGTCCCATAAAGTTTAGGGTTTTTCTTGATTCCTGAGGAAGGAGGACACAGTCCTCGTTTGTACCAACTGCGTCAGTTTGGGATTGGGGATCCGTCGGGGCCGGAGTCCCAATTCCACTAGTAGAGGGAACCAATTGCTCTTGGGCCAGTTGGGGGCTACTAGTGCGATCTGACCTTTGAAAGTCCTGAGTTTGTTCAGGACCTTCATTAGTAGGTTCACCAGAGGGAATAGATAAATCCTTTTCCAGATATTCCAGTCTATTGCCATAGCGTCTGTGGCATAAGCCAGAGGGTCCAGGTTGGGAGCCACATAGCATGGTAGTTTGTGGTTTGATTCCGTGGCAAAAAAGTCCACTTGAAGCCCGGGCACCTGTTGGCAGATCCATTTGAATGACCCTCCGTCCAGGGTCCACTTCGACTCCAGCGGAGTAGTCCTTGACAGAGCGTTTGCCACTACATTTCTTACTCCCGCTAGGTGAGTGGCTGATGGGTCCCATTTGTTCCTGGCCGCTAGGGCAAATATGGCTATCATTACGTGGTTTACATGGCTCGACTTGGAACCTCCTGTTTATGCAGTGGACTACCACTGCGCTATCCAATACTAGCTTGATATGGATTTTCTTGGCTGGTAAGAGTTTCTTCAGTGTAAGAAACACTGCCATAGCTTCCAGTACATTGACATGTAGCTGGGGGAATGACACTGACCAGGTTCCCTGTACTTTCTTGTACTGTGAGTATCCGTATGGACTACTAGGGCCGTCGGAGGAAACTGTAGAGGTACTGATTTCGACAGACTCTTGACTTCTGTCCAGGGGCGGAGTCTCTTGCGTAAGATCTCCAGGATACGTGATACTTTGTCCCGGGATCTTCTGTTCGCTCTCGATCGCCAAAACTCGATGATATCTTTTAGCTTGGCTTTCAGTAGTACGTCCGTAACTGATGCAAACTGGAGTGAACCTAGGATTCGTTCCTGGTTTCTCCAGGATGTCTGCTTGTTTTTGAAAAATTGTTTTGTAGCCTTGGCTATTTCTCTCCGTTTTACCGGCGGAATTGATAAAGTGTGCGAGTGTAGGTCCCATTAGATTCCTAGCCACTGAAAACGTGGTGCCGGAGTTAGACGGGACTTGTTCCTGTTTATTTGGAAACCTAGGTGTTCCAGGAACTTTATCACTTTGACCGTCGCCTTGCAGCATTTTCTTTTCGACGTCTGTGGCCCAAATGAGCCCAATCGTCCTAATAGGCTACTAACATTACCCTTGAGTCTTCTTAACTCCTGGACTACTGTTCCCGCTTTTTCGTAAATATTCTGGGCGCTATGTTGAGCCCAAATGGCATTACTTTGAAGGAATAAGCCTTCTTTCCTAGTCTTAAGCCTAGGAAGGGGCGGAAGTGTCTTGCTATCGGGATATGATAGTAGGCGTCTGTAAGATCTATAGAGGTGGTGATGGCCCCACGGGGAAGTAAGGTCCGCACCTGCGAGACGGTCAGCATACGGAACTTGTCGCAATGAATGATTGAGTTTAGATGGGACAAGTCTAGGATTATTCTTAGTTTGTTTGAGTCTTTCTTTGGAATGCTGAACAAGCGCCCTTGAAACTTTAAGTTTTTGACTTGTGACACTACCCTTTTTTGAAGTAATTCTCGGGTATACTCTATCAGTTCCGCTGTTGGTCTTTGGTAAAAGGTGTTTGATGGAGGAGGACTTTGTATCCAGCTCCATCCCAGACCTTTGGTCACAATACTCTGGGCCCAGGTGCTGAACCCCCACCGATGTCGGAAGAGGTACAGCCTCCCTCCTACCTGAGGAGTCTCACTGGTTGGCGGATGGACGTCTACCATGGGCTCCCCGGAAGCCTTTGCCTCGGTTGGAGGCTCTTCCGCCACCTGTGTGTCGGAAGGCTCCTCTGGCACGGCTGCCTCTGGCAAACCTGTTATACCCTTGAAACGCTTGGGTTTCAAAGGTAGCATTGTAAGCCGGAGAGACGGAGAAGGAGGTTGAAGCCTGGGGTTGTTGAGTCAGAAGCACAAACTGTTGTTGCGGTTGTGCTTTTGATGTTGACGGTTGACTCATTTGAGCCACTGGAACCGCCTGGACCATCGTCTGTGGTTGAGAAGATTGGAAGGGTTGGAACTTCCTCAACTTCTACTTACCTTTGGGATTTGTTCCGGCGGACTTGGATTTCCTTTTGGGAATGAGTCCCCAGCGAATCTTCAGACTCTGGCTCACCCTCACTGCCTCTGCCAAGACCTCATTAACGGTGGAGTCGGGAAGAGGTTTGCTCCCCAGATGGAGGATACAATTAGCTTATTCGGCTCATGGCGAATGGACGCTTCAGCCAGAACGTGCTTCCTACAGTTCTGCCTTGCTACGATAAAGTCGTACTGGTCACACTGTACCGTGTGAAGCAATGACTTTGTCAGAACTTTAAACAACGCCTCATCTTCGTAGATGAGCGATGTCATTTCCGACATGGTGGTGGAGTTGAGGGACCTACTCAGCCTCAATCTGGCGTCATACTCTGCCTTGATCAGGCTGTCCGGAACCCTAGGAAGCTGCTCGCTGAACAGTGTGTTACCACAGTCCGGCACCAGCTTACCTGCAGAAAAAGTGGCAGGTGTGTCTACCCAACAGTTCGTGCTTCTGGGGAGCAGAATGGAAGGCAAATCTGTTTCCCGGAGCTGTGGCATTGGTTTATCCTCCATGGCTGCCTGCATGGTTAGCTCAGCCACTTTGGATAGACATGGGGTAGGTGTTCCTTCGTTTACCGCGAAGATGGTAAAGGGACTCTTATGAGCCGTCAACCTGGTGTTGACGCACTGCCACTCTGTCAAGCTCCGGAGCCAAGCTTGTTGAGCTTGCTCCCTGGGGAAGATGACAGTTTCTTTAGGGTTTTTAGGGTTTTTATCCTCCCTCACCATCGCGTCTTCTGTCAGACGAGTGTATCCGATGAAGGGAAACTGGAGTCCCGGAGGATAGAACTCGAAGTCTTCCAGTCTTCGAGTTCCGCACCCCTCAATGGTAAACATACCATCCGAGAACGGTGCGTATGCTGCTGACCTCCAAGGGTTGTTACTCTTGAAGGGAGGCAGCTTTGAGGAGTCCGGCATTGGTAGGGGATGAACTACCTGTCCGGACTGAGGCTGTCCAGTTGCCATAGAGTCTCAGAGACCCGCCACTAGGTTCTCCTTAGCAACCATCCTTTCCGATAGGGATTGGATGGACTGGCCTGAGGCTTCCAGCGTGGTCATGACAGCTGTTAGAACATTTCTTGGAACTTGGTCTGGACCAAGGTTCCTACAATGTTCCCCATCTGCTGCATCATGCTTGCAGAGAATGCCTCCGGGTCAAAGCTAGGTACCGGGGTCCTAGCTTTTGGAACCTTTGCTCTCGCCCTCTGTTGAGGGGGAGTCGCTCTTGCCGTGTCCGCCTCGGTGTTAGGAGCCGATGGCTTATTGACGCGGCTGGTTCCGGACCTTGGCTTAGGCAAGGACTTTTTCATTGCCTTAAAGTCAATTGGGTTCTTGACTTTAGGGACCACCGAGGAAGACTTCGGTCTAACTGACTGAAGCTTCCCGGTGAATCCCTGGAAGGAAGTGGTAGAGGAAAGAGAGGAAGATTGAGATGGGCTCAAGAGCAAGCCTTGAGCCCCTACACTACATGCCTCACTAACTTTCCTACCTTCGCCCTGGTTGTCCACATCCAAGGGCTCGCGGTCAAGATCTAAGGCGGCCACATCTCCAACCACCTCCTCACCGAAACCCTCCTCCGTCGCGGCCGTGGTCTCTGCCGGATCCTGGCGATGATGGGGGCCGCTACCGCTGCCTCTATGCCGAGGTTTCTTGGCTCCGGGTAGATGATCCCAGCCATCTCCTCGGACAGCATGTAGGGCTGAGCCTTCTTGGCATTGCGGGCAAATTCGCCGACCCAGGTCTTCAAGGTAGCCAGCGCGCGTTCCTTGACAGCTTGATGCTTTGTAAGAGGAGTTACGTCAACCCTTAAACTAAATACTATCCTTAGTCCAGTATGAATCAAACAATATAGTTAAATCTGCACTCATTGTATCATTATCAAATGGTACATACCGCTCGGAGGTGAGTTCATTCACGAGGCCGTAGCAGACCTCACATCCCTCGTGGTGCCAAACCAACAAGTCCCCGACCTTGACGGCACAACCAGCATGGGTCCTGCAAACCACGTGCCCTCAGGGCTCTTGGAGGACGGCGGTACACCCCGTCTCCAAACACTGCAAGATCTGTAAGTCAAATGATACATGAGTATCATTATTTAGACCCACCGGTGTGTCCGGTGGGGCATGCATTTTTCTACAGTCATTGGAGGTGACTCTGGTGACAGAATATTTTTACCACTAGGGTATCATGCATCCTTGTTCTCATCAGCTCCGGGGTGCAGCTCTTGTTCTTGTCATGTCTTAAGTATAGGGCTGGTGGAACGGGACAGCCTAAGTGAAAACCTGTCCTGACTCCGGTGGCGCCGGAGACGTAAAATCTAGTGAATTAGGATTGCGTCTCAAGCCCGTTCTCCATTCCTCTAGGGTGAGGGTGGGATGGAAAAGACAAATCAAGACAAATGAACAAGGCCGATGGGCTAGTGATAACAAGGTACCTCGGCTTGAAATACCCGGCGGAGTAATAAGTCCGATGGAGTAAACAAACCGAAGTATAATAAGATAAGATATCTTTTTGGATAAAACTAACAGTATATGTATCTAATGTACATAACCACATGTGTACATATATATGTGTGCGCATGCATAACTAACTGATCCAAAAGCAGTGGATCGTTACCTATTCCGTGTCTAAATAAACCGAGCTATCCCGATACTGGGTCCGGCTTCATGGGAACAGAACAGGGGATTGGTAAAACCTAGGCCCATATCTGGTCAGTAAGAAATCAGAGCTATTTGCATAGCCAATACCTTGAAGCTGGGATGCCGGATCCGCCGGAGCGGGGACAGGATTGGTGAAAGAAGACCGTGGAAAGGGATATGACAACGTGGGCCGGAGAGCGCACCGGCCGGTCGAGCCAGGTGGCCAGCCGAGGCTCGCCCGAGCAGGGCACCCTCCCTACCACTCATACAGAGCATGGTGTGGTGAGCCTACCCCCTGATCGCACTCCCTGCCCTCCCCCCTTATTAAGCGAGGAACTCGGATCGGCTACGTGGTGTAGCGTGAGCGAGTCCAATACCCCACCGAGGTGGGTGCGAGGGGGAGGGAGGTCGGCTAGCGGGGTGGCTCGCACGCGATCAGCTGGAAACCCTTGCAGCCAGGTGCACCACCACGCAGTGGGAAGGATCCAACTGATCGGAATAGAAGGCCTAGGCCTACTAACACATGCTACTAATAAATATCTGTATATACGTATGTAAACATACACACATATATAGTATATATATACATGCTGTCCTAACGCGGGGGAGATATGAAAAGAAAATAATTATTAAGCGAGAGAGAAAGCAACGGGTCCTCTCGAACTGCTGGCCTAACCTTCACAAACCGAAACGATCTGAACAGGTTGACCTGGCAGGCTCTGAGCGGCCTGGTCTAGATTGCCAAATCGAATTTATTCGACCGAAAGGCTGGAAGACCAGGGTGGCTCGAGGACCATATAATTTATAGGCTACGGAAGAGCCAAGGCTCTTCTGTAAGCAGACAAGGGCGTCTTATAGTAGAACTAAAATATATATAATATAGCCTAAAATACACTTTGGCTAGAATATAGGTTGGGATGTCCACCTCAGGATGTAAATAGGGCTAACAGAACTAGGCTACATCCCGAGAGCATGCGGTTCGGTCGGTAGGCTATCCCCCCGCGATCGGACAAAATCTCAGACGTCAGTCAATAATGAAAGCATCTAACAAACGTATGGAGAACTGCTAAATGTTTAAAATTGACTCCATTTAGTATAGGGGACTAATTGGGAATCTAAAGGAGCGTAAATATACGCGGGTAGCGAATCACGAAATGGCGGCGTGGGGAAAAAGGGGGAAAAACAACGCGCGGGGCTGCCGCTCCCTCATATAAAATCACATTAAACAGGTTTATATCGCCTATCGCTACCTAAAATTAAGATCAAACATTAATTGCAGTACTCAACTTGAATGCAGCAGCAACTTGATGTTCCATGGTGATACGGATGTAAGTAATTCCAAACGGAAACACAGAAAGCAAAAACACGTGCAACGTGGAGAGTGCTAACGAAAGGAGTGGTAAACAAAGCGCTAGCCGTAGCAGTAGTGGGTAGCAGATGTTCCAGGAAGTGAAGAGACAGACTAGAAAAAGAAGCTGATATTGAGTTACTTTAAAGAAGCTGTCTACTTTTGTGTCATGACTCCCCAGGAAGTATCAAGGAATTATTAAGATAAAAGAAAGATAGAGGAGATTACATGTTAGGTCATTCTTTAGATCAAAATAAGATGGAGAATACCTGTTTGGTAATGGTTTGGAGGCATGCCCTAAAGGTGTTTGGCACAACATTAACATATGACCTATTAAAGACTAGTCCCCCAGAGTGTTAGTTATTTGTAAATTGAATTCCCAATTTTGACATAGTATATGTAAATGTGTTAGGTATCATTTAATATAAAAGATTCACATCTACCGTGGATCTGATGACGCTTCTGGTTGACTGTTGATAAACCAATCATAGGACTGGGAACTCTCAGCCTCTCTCGAGAGTTCACATAGGCAGGATGTATGTTCCACCTGTCCTGAGGGATACTTTTGAAAGACATATCTCTCAGGAGAGGTGGAACATGTATCCTGCCTATATGAACTCTCTCAAGAGAATGAGAATTTCCAGCCCTGTGAGTGGCTTATCAACAGCCAATCGGGAGTGTTGTAAGGGACTGGCCGAGACATCAGATGCACAGTTGATGTGAGTCTACTATAGCTCTTCTTAATATAGGATGTCACCAAACTTTGTTTCCATTTCCCAAGTTTTATCTGCAGTCCCAAGTACTAGGGACACTTGCCTTGAAAGGGTAATGTGATTATAAAGAAATTCATTAAGATGCCGGTGTTTTGTATATTGTTTGTTCTTACTTGGAGAGATGGTATGATTGTCTGTACAGTTCTAACTTTCAAGTTTTAATGTGCTGAAAACTTTTTTACAATCTGCTAGTATTTGTCTACTTTTTCAGAGACTGAAAAATGGCTATTGGAGTGCTACCACTGCTGATAGCTGCGGCTGCAGCTTTTATGGTTGTTAAACTTCTGATGTTTATTTTCGCCAAACCCCCATCAGCCAACCCGTTTGAAAAACGATGCACTGCAGAAATAAGGCCTAAAGTCATTGATCAGAAACAGAGAGATCAAGTTCTTAAGCAAGGTGGGTTGATTAGATTCTTTTTTTCATTCTCAGGTAATGTGAGAGCCATTGAAAAAAAAAAAAAAAAAAAACACTGACTTGGTATTAGTAAAATGCATAGATGATTGGGTAGAAATCTACACATAAAAGAAATAGTGTGCTTGGGAAATATGGACATTTACATACTTTGCTAGATCTGTTTTTACAGGAAGAACTGTACTATACAGTAATAGGTTTCTCCATATTAGAAATGCTGTTATTGCCATTCTAATAAAAATTTGTGTAAAATAATTTCTGGGCTCCAGCTCGTGTCGGCCTATGAAAGGATCCTTAATATCATTCTTTCTAGGTAAAATTAATCTAAAATTACAGAGAAAAAACAAAATTAAGAAAATGTCAGTAAAACTGACTCGCTCACTCTTAAAAAGAAGTGTCGGTATGGTAATAGGGGCGAGTGGGAATCACTACCACGAGACATTCACCAATTAGAACTTCCAATCAGAATCCCCTTAAGAGAGAGCTGATACAACGGACGATGCATCGCTACTACTACTACTAGAGGACGCCACGGACAGCAGCGCCCCTAGCGGACATCCTTAATAATTAGCGCTAGCGTCCAGACGCATTATTTTTCTGTGCTGTGCTTATTTCGGGATTTATCCTATTTCTTCACCATGGAACGCTCTGCAATTGCTAAACGGCTAAGTTTAAGTAACTCATAAGTAATGTTTTGCTACCATTTTTATCTTCCCGGGTACCATATTTTCCCCCTCCTAAATAGGTCGATATACGGTTTTCCCAGGTTGTCTCGTGGTATGGCGCCATGCTGCCGTCGTTAAGAATTCCCGGTCCTCCATACTGGGACTTCTTATACTTATGGCTTACTATATTACGTTCATTGTCTTTTACACATCGAGTTTTAGCTAGTTTAAGCCCCCCTACCATCTCTCTTAGTTTGGTGGATTAGGGCTATATTATTCCTCCGCCCAGCATCCCGGCTCTTGCTCTTCATCGGCTATCGCTGGCTCCGATTAGGCTATCTGTTTCTTGGAACAGTCTGCCTCCTCCTGGGCTTCTTTCTCTTTTACTAAAAGTGTCTTTTCCATCTTTTCGATGTAAAATATATTATATTTAGGGTGTTAGGCTAGCCTAGGTGCATGTTCCTTGTATTGGTACAGCCTGGTTCACGTGGCCCTCCCACGGTTGTGTTGCTCGCGGCCTAGGCCACGTGTTCCATCGCACCTTACCCTGCCCCTGCCCTCCCTACCTGGTATAGGGAGGTGCTGGGGGACCCCTTGGTTGTTCTTGACAACCTCAGTCGCCTTCTCCTCTCCCTCTCTGAGGTGGCCAGGGGTTCCTCCCAGCGGGGGGGTGGGGGGATAGGGCGACCACTCTGAGGTACCGGGTCTCCGAGCGGGTAGTCGGTGAGGCGGGGAGGAGTAGGCCATCCCCCCCCTCTCTCTATCCCGCCGTGTTACGCCGAGACCTTCCTCCCCCCCTCCCCAGTTGCTCAGCCACCTTCCCTCGCTATAACGAAAGGAGCCTTCCGTCGCAGCCGGGGCACCTTTGGTTATAGATTACTGGCTCCGCCAGCGGTAGGGGCGGGGTGGGCGCTACTAGTGGTCGGTTTGCTTGCCTACTATATCCTTACATCTCTCCCCCGCTACCGGAAGGGAGCTTGCTTCTTACCCGGGCACTCTTCTAGTAGACGGGTGGAGAAAGGTTTGTTATTATTGTTATTTTAAGGATATACCCTAATTTTACGATGAATTGTTTAATTTTATTATTTTTATATCTACCATCCCCGCCATTTTCCGTCGTGGTTTCCATTTACCACCACTCCTGGTTGGTTTCTTTTTGTGTCCCCCGCCATCAGCGGAGCTATAGCCTAGGACACCCAACCAACCCCGTTACCACACGTATTATGGCGGGGTCTCTGGTTTCATCTAACTTTATCGCTTCCGGCACCAGCGGAGCAACTGTTTAGACTGTAAGTGTTTTCCTGATACTCATGTATCTTTCCACTTACAGGCTACCAACTGTCAGGTCCCGGCGTGCAACGCGACGTTTTGTACGACCCCTGCGGCCACGATGAGTGCAAGGTCTCATGCCCTTGTGCCGACGTCTTTAAACGCGATGATCGTCTGGCACGCAGAAGCCTGCGCCATCTGCTACGACCTAGTCGGTTCAGCTGGGAGATGGGGTAAGTCCATTATAGGCTTCCTTATCATTTTACTAACAACTCTTAGTCATAAGTTTGTTAACCCCGTTTGCCAGCCATTAGAAGCTCATCTCGCCTTTTCTTTCAGGCTACTGGTGTGAGGGAGGTCGCCCTCGCTACTCTGAAAGCGTGGGTGGGCGGCTTCGGGAAGAACGCCGCCAAAGGCCAGCCGTACATCCTGGACAAGAAGCTGGCCGTCCAGATCTTCCCTGCGGGCAAGTCAACTGGGTACGTTGACCCCTTGTCCGCAGCCCCTCTAATAGCCTCCATCCAGCAAGATCTCCAGCAATCTTTTTGGGGTCGTAGCTTCCAGGAGTCGGTCCCGGACGTCGCTGCCCTGGACCTAAACATCGAGCCCATGGCGGTAGGGCGGAGGATTTGTTGGTTGAGGTAGGTGTGTCGGGCGCCAAGGTCTTTCCTTGGGTGCTCCTGGATCTTCTCCTGTCCCTTCTTCGAGCGCTTCTTTCCAAGGCTTTGTGGGATCTGAGATCCCTACCCGCTCTCCCGCTCTCTCTGTACCCCCAAAGGTGAAGGGACAGAGAGAACCGAAGACTCTAGCTAAGACAACTTCTAGGAAGTCGTCTTCGTCTTCTTCGGCTAGGAAGTCTTCGATTCTTCTACGCCGACGCGGTGAAAGCCAAGCCGAGTTCTTCTCACTCGAAGAGCTCTAGAAGCAAGGCTTCTAAGGGAGAAGGCTCGCGCTCCCGCCGAGCCAATGCCTTCTCCTGTCCTCCACCCTTCTTCCCACTCCCGGCAACGCCGGTGGGAGAAGCAGGACCTAGCACCTTTGATCCCACTGCTTTCTGAGGCAGTGGTGATGCAACAGGTGGGCGAGTTTTGGTTGGCTCCAAGCAATCTTCCGCCCTGGGGACGAGATTTGAGCAGATGTTCGCACAACTGTCGAGCACTCTGTCTCAATCAGGCCAGTCCATACAAGATCTCTCTAACAGAGTTAGAGAGAATGAGGACCGAGTAGCTGGGCTCTCTCAGGTCCCTCTTCCAGTCTCCCCAGTGCCAAGCACTGGCATTCTCCAACTCCCGCCATACGACTCTCTGCCAGCTTTCTCCATGGAGAATCCATGGAGAGTAGCTGCCTACGCTCCTTTTAAGGATGGATGATCTCTATCCCGAGTGTGGAACTCGGAGGATTGAGGACTTCGAGTTTTACCCTCCGGGTCTGACGCAGCCTTTCATCGGTTATGCTAGGCTGACTGTAACGGCACTTACTAGAGAAGACAAGATCTCTAGAGAGTCTGTCCTATACAGTAGGGATCATGCCCAGCGAATGGGTTCACTGCCTGGATGACTGGGAGTGCACGAACACTAAGCTCCAGGCCTATAAGAGTCCTTTTACTATTTTCGCGAACGGAAGAGGAGGCTTCTTCTTCCGTTTCGCGTCACGAAAATAGTTAGAGAAAGACCCTTTCCAGGCAGTCCTCAAGGATGAGCCCATGCCACGGTTTAAGGGAGGCGGAGTCTACTTTCTCCGCTCTTCCCGGCTTTCGGAGAATTGTGGGAGAACTTGCCAGCTACGTTCACGCTTGGTAAGCTCAAACCGGACTGCGCCATGGACCAGTTCGGCGAGAAGCTGCCAAGGCTGCCTGATTCCCTGATTCAGGCAGAGTTCGACGCGCGAACCAGGTTTGGCAGGTCCCTCAATTCTCTTATAATAACGGAAATGGCTGCTCTCTCATATGCGACGGAACCGCTGTTTAAGATCTTGGCAAAATCCCGAGTTTCAGACGGTTCTAACAGATGCTTTCGACTTCTTCCAAGCCAGGAGGAATTGCCGAAAAGCACGTTCTGCAGGAGTGCACTATGGGCACGAGCCTAATAGACTCTTGGCTTCTAGCATGTGGGGAGCGGATCTCTTCCCAGAGTCCGCTGTTAATGAAGTGCACCACGAGGCTGCTAGGCTCAACCAGAGCCTTAGAGCTAGGTGGGGTATTTCGTCAAAGAGGAAACAAGAATCCGTCCCCACTGCTGGTAAGAAACCAAAGAAGGCTGTAAAGAGGTTCCATCCGTATCAGAAACACCAGCAACAGCAGCAATTTGTGCAGGCTGTCCCGGTTACCCAACAGGGACAACCTGCTAGTTCGAAACAGAACCAGCCCATCCTCCTGTTGTCTCCTCAATCACAGCCGTCGACCTCTACGCAATCGGTCGCCGGCCTTCAACCCTACATATTGAGGCTCAAGGCTACAAACAACCGAGAGGTAGGGCGAGAGGTACTTTCGCCGCGTGGCGCAGGAAGGGCGACAAGGAGCAGTCAGTTCGGAGGAGGGCGTGGTGGTCACCCGCCCATCAACAATGAGGCTCCCCAGGTAGGAGGGAGGCTGTTCCTCTTCCGCCACAGGTGGGGGTTCAGCAATTGGGCACAGAGCATAGTGTCCAAAGGATTGGGTTGGAGTTGGATCAAAGATCCGCCTCCAATCAAATCATTCCACCAAATACCATCAGAGGAATTGACAGATTACGCGGAGGAACTCCTTCAGAAAGGAGCTATTGCGAGAGTCAAGCATCTAAAATTTCAAGGTCGCTTATTCAGCGTGCCAAAGAAAGGCTCAACAAAAAGAAGGGTAATCTTAGACTTGTCAAAGCTAAACTCTTTCATTCGTTGCGACAAGTTCAAGATGCTTACCCTCTCGCAAGTAATGACCTTACTTCGCGTGGAGCCGTTCACATGCTCCATCGATCTTACAGACGCATACTATCATATCCCTATAGCCAGGCACTTCCGCCCATTCCTAGGTTTCAGGCTAGGAAATCAAGACATTCTCATTCAAAGTGTGCCCTTCGGTCTGAATGTAGCCCCCAGGGTATTCACGAAAATAGCAGAAGTGGTTGTACAGCAATTGAGAACTCAGGGAATCATGGTAGCAGCATACCTCGACGATTGGTTGATCTGGGCACCAACCGTCGAGGAATGTCTCGAAGCCACCAAAAAGGTAGTTCACTTTCTGGAACATCTGGGGTTCCAGATAAACAAAACGAAATCCAGACTTACCCCCGTGAGTCCTCGTTTTTCAGTGGCTGGGAATCCAATGGGATTTGTCCCTTACCACAATCTGTCAATTCCAGTGGCCAAACGGAAGGAAATAGCGAAATCTGTCAGGCAATTTCTCAAATGCAAACAAACATCAAGGAGAAACCAGGAGAGAATCCTAGGGTCCCTTCAGTTTGCTTCGGTAACAGATATCCTCCTGAAACAGCAAGGCTAAAAGATTTAAATCGAATTGGCGATCGAGAGCAAACACAAATCTCGAGGAACAAGTTGTCAGTATCCCTCCCACAGATCCTCCGCAATCAACTCCGTCCATGGTCAAAGTAAGAACTTAGCCAAGAAGGTACCCCTTCAATATCCCCTTCCAGTGTTAAACATTCACATACGGATGCCCCCTCCCCTGTCCGGGTGGGGGGATACTCTCAGTTCAAACAGGTTCAGGGGACTTGGTCAGTTTCAATTTCGCCAGCTTCACATAAACGTTCTGGAAGCAATGGCAGTATTTCTTACCTTGAAGAGACTGCTTCCCCCGAAGAAGTCTCATCTAAGGCTAGTTTTGGACAGTGCAGTGGTAGTTCATTGCATCAACAGAGGAGGGTCCAAATCCAAGCATGTGAAAATCATGTCATGATAGCCATCTTTGCCCTAGCAAACAAACACAAATGGCATCTGTCTGCCACTCACCTGGCAGGGGTAAAAATGAAATGTTATAGCAGACGCTCTGTCCCGTCAGTTTCCTCTGGAATCAGAATGGTCTCTAGACGACGGGTCATTCCAGTGGATAAGCCTGAGAGTCCCCAGTCTCCAAGTGATCTCTTTGCCTCACAAGCGAACCACAAGCTCCCTTGCTATGTGGCCCAACCCTGGACCTCTGGGCTTATGCCACGGACGCCCTGTCGTTGGATTGGAATCTGTGGAGAAAAATTTATGTTTTTCCTCCAGTGAATCTTCTTTTGAAAGTCCTAAGCAAACTAAGGTCTTTCAAAGGGATAGTAGCTCTGATTGCACCGGACTGGCCCAAGAGCAACTGGTATCCTCTTCTTCTGGAATTGGGCCTCCGACCTCAACGGATCCCCAATCCCAAGCTATCACAATCAGTACAAATGAGGACTGTGTTCGCTTCCTCAGGAATTCTCCAGACCCTAACTTTATGGACTTCATGAAGTTTGCGGCTAATAAAGATGCTAATATTGATCCACAGAATATTCTCTTCCTAGAATCAGATAAGAGAGTCAACCATTAGACAATATGACTCAGCTGTTCAAAAAAAATTTAGCATCTTTCCTGAAAGAATTCGAGAACACTACAACCATGACAGTTAATCTAGCTATATCCTTTTTCAGATCCCTTGTTTGAAAAAGGTTTAGCAGCTAGCACTATTACCACTCATAATCGGCTTTGAAGAAGATCTTTCAAGTAGGTTTTCAGATAGATCTGACTGAATCTTATTTCACGTCTATCCCTAAAGCCTGTGCTAGACTTAGACCTTCTCAAAGGCCTACTGCAGTTTCATGGTTCTTAAATGATGTCCTCAAACTAGCTTCATATACTGACAACTCGTCTTGTACATTCATAATGCTCCTGAGAAAGACATTATTCTTATTAAGCCTAGCTTCAGGAGCTAGAATTTCAGAACTGTCGGCTCTATCCAGGGATGCGGGTCATGTGGAATTCCTCCCATCAGGAGAAGTTCTACTTGCTCCGGATCGTAGCTTTTTTAGCCAAAAGAATGAGGATCCTCTTGCAAGGTGGCCCTTGGAAAGTTATCCCACTTCCCCAGGGTCCTTCTCTCTGCCCAGTATCAACTCTTAGAGCCTTTCTATCTCGTACTTCATCAAGATCCTCAGGTGCTCTCTTCATGAGAGAAAAAGGTGGTACTTTGTCAGTAAAGTATTAGGCAAACAAATCCTTTACTTCATTAACAAGCCAATCCTGATTCATTCCCGCCCAAAAAGCACATGATATCAGGGGGAGTAGCCACCTCAATTAATTACTTTCAACATATGAACTTTGAGGATCTTAAAAATTAGTAACTGGATGGGAAATCCCCGACAGTCTTTAAACGTCATTATCTAAAGTCCTTGGAATCTTTAAAATTTTCAGCAGTAGCAGCGGGAAACATTGTTTCCCCTGATACTGTATAGTAGTCGTAGTACAGATCCAGGTCTCCTTTCTACCTACATCATCCAACATGCCTCACCCTATCGCCATGCTGCTCGGATATCCTAGCCTTAGCCGCTGAATCATAATAGTAGATTGTCCCTTATTTTCTTGCTAGGGACATCCACACTTGTACTGATGGTGACTTCGTGTACCTACCCTTATTTTTATGCTAGGTAGGACACAATGTGTTTGTATATTTTGTAAATAATTTTCAAGTAAATCCCTTTTGTTTATATTACACTGCATCATTGTATTTTACTGTGATTACTGTTTTTTAAGTACTTTAAATTACTAACGTTCTGTTATATTACTGTTTAGAATAAGTTAGTTTAAGTACTTAGTTTGTATGCTGTAATTGATTTACTTATATTATATCCATCATTTTACAACTGCTTTTCATTTGTCCCTTTTTCCCATCTTGTCTGTTTCTCTGGTACTCTTTCATAGGCCGACACGAGCTGAGCCCAGAAAAGGGATTTTGACGAAGGAAAAATCTATTTCTGGGTGATTGGCTCGTGTCGCCCTATGAAACCCACCCTATATTGTTTTCCCCACCCATGCAGGACAAGATGTTTTTAGATTAAGGATGTCCGCTAGGGGCGCTGCTGTCCGTGGCGTCCTCTAGTAGTAGTAGTAGCGACTGCATCGCCCGTTGGTATCAGCTCTCTCTTAAGGGGATTCTGATTGGAAGTTCTAATTGGTGAATGTCTCGTGGTATGATTCCCACTCGCCCCTATTACCATACCGACACTTCTTTTTAAGAGTGAGCGAGTCAGTTTTACTGACATTTTCTTAATTTTGTTTTTCTCTGGTAATTTTAGATTAATTTTACCTAGAAAGAATGATATTAAGGATCCTTTCATAGGGCGACACGAGCCAATCACCCAGAAATAGATTTTTCCTTCGTCAAAATCCCTTTATTAGCAACAGTTACTATTTTCCAGTTACTGTACATATTTTGTAAAACAATAGTGTGCTTCTTGTGTGTAACATCTGACTACGTATTTATATTTTATAAACTAGTGAGATGCAATAATACAATTAATTTCATGAGAAAAAGCAGGGCATTGAAATTTTGTTTTCCAATGAGTTACTCTCTCATCAGAAAATAAAAACTAATGAATGTCATCACAGTAGTAGTATGTGAGATAACTTTATATAGGTATAATCTTGGATGAAAGCAATGTGGCAGGTTTGGATTTTTAAAGGAGACAAATAAGAACACCTCCGGTGTTTTTTTTTTTTACAGTGGAAGATTTTGGTTATGTTTTGAAAGTCTATAGAAAGAAAATGGTTTCACCAGTAAAGCAAATGATTTCATGACTACAGGTGAACTTAAACAATGATGAAAGTGGAAAACCCAAAGTATTGGAGTACTATAGTACGTTTATACACTACATGTTATAGAGAAACCTTTTCCCTATCTTTGTAAATGCAGTTGATACTCTCAGAATGGGGCTAAGCAGTGTTTGAATGAGTGTAGTACAGTGCAGAATAATGTATGTCCAAGAAATCCTTTAGAATCCTTTACTTTATTTGTTTTAAATCATTGTAGTAGTGGTTTCATTATTTCATGTATAATTTGTTTTCTTATAATTCAGAGAGGTACAGCACCTCTGCAATCAAAATGAGTGTTTGTGCTGCTATGAACTTACTTTGTTGTCTAGTGCATACTGGAAAATTATATCTGTTTTTGTGTTACATCATTGATGAGATATATGTATAGGAACCTTTGTAATTTTAGTAAGATTGTTTGTTGGTAGTAATTGCAGTTGTTTAATCTCTTGAGCTCTGTATCGTTATGATCCCAGGTCATCATGGAATTACAATTTCTTGAGACCATTGAATTACTTCATTTTATTTGAGATGAATCTTACCTACTGTTAAATTTAGCTATATCTCCCCGCTGATTAGGCGAGTCGGCATTCAAACAAAAATTCGAATGGCTGCCCGGATGACTGTCTAGTTTACCTGTTCTCCACCAGGTGTGTTTCGAATGTTTTAGCTCTTGTCAGAATTCTCCTTGCCGCCATTGCGGCTTGGCGACTGTTGGTATTCTGTGAAGTTTGGCTGTTTTACACCTATTTACGGTATTGTAATTTCATTTTCCTTGGATATCTTCCACCAGAACAAAACCAATAACATCAGGCTATGTAGGAATGCTTTTGGTGTAACCAGGATGTTGAAATTGGAAGTTGATCAACATTGGTTTGTAATTTCAAGGGTATAGAGTGTGATCTTGGAACTACTAGTTTGTTCATGAAAACTTACTGTCAGATATATATATAGCTGTATTCTCTGAAGTCCGACAGAATTTCTAAAAACTTACGACACACGTAGTGGGAGTAGGGTGTTAGTACCCATTCCCGCCGCCTGCTGGGGGGGTAGGTGGGGGCGGGTATCAGGAACCATTCCCATTTTCTATCAGATTTCTTCTGTCGCCGGTGTTTGTAAACATCTGTTACAGCACCTCCGCCTCAGGATTTTGGAAACTTTATTTGCTTGAGTATCCTCTTGACTTTTTGGTTATTTGTTATTGGATCGATAGCTTGGCATACGACTTTGATTGGATTGTTTTTTGATTTTGGCTTGGGTTTTTTTCCTTAAATATCAGGTTCTAGTTCGGCTAGTGCCAGAGTGTGTATGAAAGACGAATGCAGGTGATTACCAAAAGCTTTGGTGGATCTCACACGAAACAGTGTGTAAAGGTTGTATGGGGGCAAGTGTGTAGGTATGGATTTTCGCTGTCAGCGGAGTGTGAAAGTTTTGAATGATGCTCAATGGTAAGACTTATGAATCCTATGTTAATTAAATTAATGAGCGTGATAGGATCAGGAGGTCTTCCTCCAGGAGTAAATCGGGTAGTAGACAGGGTAATAATGTAACCCCTTCTAACCCTTCTTTAGATTTTGTGACTCCTAACCCCGTAGTGTTGCCTTCGGCCCTCAAGTGGTGTCTGCGGAGGGTAATGCCCTTTCGCTTATTTTAGATTCTTTGAAAACTCTGGAATCTAAGGTTCTAGCCCTTGAAAACAGGGAAAGTGCTAAGTAGTGATAGTGCCCCCAGTGAAGTGGAGGGGGCGTCAGATCGGCCCTATAGCGCCTCTAGGCTGGGACCTCTGCCGGACTCCCAGGACCCCCAGGGAGAGGGCATGTCGAAGGCCGAAGGAGGGTTACCGGGATCCCCCACCCCCCCGATCTGACGTCCCTTCAGCAAGTACCTGTCGACGCTTCCCAGGCTGCTAAGGAGCGTGCTCGAGCACTGTGTCCTAAAGGATTGTTTCTCGTCTTCCGACGCGTCCTCCCCGCGCAAGGGGTGGGAATCTCGTTCGGATTCGCGACCGTTGAAGAGGACGTTTCAAGATCAGGACGCTTCCACGTCATGCTTTGTCGGATTGGCATTCTTCTCCGGAAAGCGTGTCCTTTCCGCCCCTGAAGAAGACTAAGTCGTCTTCCGATGAGGACGTCTTTGAGCGCCCCAGTCCCGCTCTAGAGCTAAGGCTGTTCCTGGGAGAAGGAAGAAGGCGTCCCCTCGCCCCTCACCTTCTCGCAGGCATGGCTCTTCTCCTCGTATAGATCCTTCGCAGACGGAGGTAATCCTTGCTATGCAGCGACAACTGGATGCTTTACTTAAGCAGAAGGAAACGGTTTCTGGCCGTAAGAAGGATGATAGACTTCCGATCAAGAGATCAAGACAGTCTTCTCCGCCTGACTCGTCTTTCGTCCCCGTTTCATGGTATTTCGGTCGTCGTCTAGACTTCGTTCTCCCCAGCGTTCGTCTAGAGGTGGAAGTAAACGTCAGGAGAGAGAGAGGTTTCTTCAGTCTGCCCCTCTCTTCTTGACGTGAGGACGCTCGGCGTTCCGACATCGACGTTTCTGATGAAGATGCTTTAGTTTCTGACGGACGGAATTTGGAACGCACCGCTCCGCTTCGTCATGCTTGTGTTGACGTTCATCGGGACGCTCGTCAAGTGTCTATTCCTGTATCTTTCGCGGGGACGATCGTAGAGAAGCTTCGAGGGACGCTAGGAGGGACGGTCCGCTCATCGCTTCGTTGGACCGCTCACTTGGACGCTGATTTTGGACGCTTCGTTGGACGCGGAGGGACGCTAGTTTGACGCTCCGATGGACGCTATTAGACATCGTCGTAAGAGCGTCTTGGACGCGAGTACGGAAGTTCGCTCTCGATCGGACGTTATTCCCGAGTCTTTAGATGACGCTAAACGTCTTCCTTCGACTTCGCGTTCTACTCAAGTTGTGATTGCTGTTCCTGTATCGGCTAACGAGTCTGTTAAGGATACGTTACCCTCTTCTTCTCGTCATCGGTCTGATAGGAGACTTGGAGTGAAAGGTCTTCTTCCTCTTTCTTCGGAGGTTAACTCGGGTAAGGAAGAAGGGGAATTGAGCTGTTCTTCGGAAGAGGTTGATGAAGAACAACCCTCGACGTCGTCTTCTTCAGACTATCTAGTTTTGGCTCGGCTGCTCCGTGATTCTTTTGGAGATACCTTCCTTCCCCTGCTGCTCCTCCTTCTCCTCCATCGCAGTTTTCGTCGTCGAAAGCTAAGAAGACACCAGGGTTTGTTAAGATGAAAACGTCTTTGTCTACCAAGAGGGCTTTCCGGAAAGTTAACACTTGGATGGAGACTAGGAAAGCTAAAGGAAGCACCACTTTCGCCCTGCCTCCGTCTAGGCTTAGCGGTAAGGCAGGGATGTGGTATGAAACCGGTGAGGAGTTAGGTTTTGAAGGTTCCGACGTCAGCACGGGAGATTTCGCCAGCGTTGTATATGCCTTCAAGAAGAGCTCTGTTAGCCTCAGCGAAGGTGTCGTGGACTACGTCAGAGATGGATCATCTGTTGAAGGGTCTGTTTAGATCCTTAGAAGTATTTAACTTCTTAGACTGGTGTCTCGGAGTACTAGACAACCAGTCGCGTAAGCCAGATTCGATCAGCTTGGGGGAGCTGTCCAGTGTTTTGTTTTCATGCATGGACCCAAGGCCGTCAGGGATGGCTCAGAGGAATTAGCATCTCATTTTTCAGCAGGCGTGTTGAAGAAGAGATCGCTGTATTGTAATTTTGCGGCTAAGTCTGTCTCTCCCGCACAGAAAGACAGAACTTTTGTATGCGCCGTTCTCGAGTCATCTCTTCCCCCAGGCCTTTGGTAAGGATCTGGCAGTAAGTCTGCAGGAGAAAGCTACTCAAAGAACCTTTTGACGGCAGTCGTCGAGACGTCCTGCTGTACCTTCCACGTCTTCAGGAGTTCAGTCGTTTAAGAAGCAGAAGCCCTTTCGTGGAGGATCTTCAGCTAGATCTGTATCCCGAGGAAGAGGTCTTCCTAGAGGTAGAGCCCCGGCTAAGTCCAGGGGCAAGAAGTGAGAATGCGTGCCTTCAGTCACCGGTAGGAGCCAGGCTTCAGTTGTTTGGAGGAGCCTGGAGAGAAAGAGAGGCAGACACCTGGTCTCTCAACATCATAGAGAAGGGTACAAGATTCCGTTCGTAAAGCCTCCCCCTCTGACTTCCACTCCCAGGGACTTGTCCCCGTCGTATCCTCAAGAAAAGCAAAGGATTCTTTTCGATCTGCTCGAGCAGATGCTCGAGAAACGAGCAGTGGAACAGGTCTTAGACCTGGCTACGCCAGGATTTTACAACAGATTGTTTTTCTTGTTCCGAAACACTCGGGGAGGGTGGCGGCCAGTCTGGACGTAAGTCGTCTGAAACCTCTATATAGAAAAGCAAAAGTTCAAGATGGGAGGACACCTCAGTCAGTTCTAGGGGCCTTAAGACCGGGGGATGGATGGTATCACTCGATCTTCAGGACGCATACTTTCACGTCCCCGATACACCCCCAGTCTATGAAGTACCTTCGGTTCGTCCTGAAAGGAAAGGTGTTTCAGTTCAGGGCTCTTTGTTTCGGTCTGAGTACGGCCCATTAGTGTTCACCATCTTAATGAAGAATGTGGCGAGGTGGCTCCATCTTTCAACATCAGGATCTCGCTCTACCTGGACGACTGGCTCATACGAGCTTCTTCGCAGACCCGGAGGTGCCTGAAGGACCTGAAAACGACTCTGTCTTTAGCTGCGTCCCTGGGACTTTTGGTGAACTTCGAAAAGTCACATCTGACCCCAACACAGTCCATCGTGTATCTGGGGATGATTCAGATGGATTCAGTGGCTTTTCGGGTTTTTTCTTTTCCGTCCCAGGAACGTCAGAAACAAGGCATAGAGAAAGTGTCAGCCTTTCTAGGGAAAGATTCATGCTCGGTGAGGGAATGGATGAGTCTGCTGGGGACCATTTCCTCCGCTGGAGAAGTTTGTTTCCCTGGGGAGGCTACATCTCCTACCTCTTCAGTTCTTCCTGTCGGACAGTTGGACAGAGAAGACAACTTCGATATGATCCTAACCATCTCAGAAGAGGTGAAGAGCCATCTAAGATGGTGGCTCGATCCGTTAAAGCTCTCAGAGGGCATATCCCATCAAGCTTCGGAACCCCCGACCTAGTGTTGTTCTCCGACGCGTCATCCACGGGGTGGGGAGCAACACTAGGGGGGGAGGAAGTGGCAGGCACCTGGAGAGGGGAACAGGTAGCCTGGCACATCAACTTCAAGGAGCTGGCAGCGGTTCAATTAGCGCTCCAGTTCTTTCAGGACAAAGTCTCCCGTCGAGTGGTTCAAGTCAACTCGGACAATACCACAGCCCTGGCATACTTGAAGAAGCAAGGAGGAACTCACTCTCGCTCCCTGTTCGCTCTAGCGAAGGAAATTCTGATTTGGGCGAAGGCAAGAGAGATCACGATCTTGACAAGGTTCATTGCCGGAGTCGAGAACGTCCCGGGCGGATCTCCTCATTCGACAAGGTCAGTTGCTGCCGACAGAGTGGACCCTCAATCAAGACGTATGCCAGGAGCTGTGGAGTCTTTGGGGACGCCCCTTGGTGGACGTTTTTGCAACCGCAAGGACGACGAGACTTCCTCTTTACTGCTCCCCAGTTCTCGATCCGGGGGCAGTAGCAGTAGACGCCCTGTTATGGGATTGGACGGGCCTAGACCTCTACGCATTTCCCCCCTTCAAGATTCTGGGGGAAGTGATGAGAAAGTTCACAGCTTCGGAGGGGACGAGGTTGACGTTAATCGCCCCCTTTTGGCCTGCAGCGATCTGGTTCACAGAGGTGATGTCCTACCTGGTGGATTTTCCGAGATCTCTCCCGTTAAGGAGAGATCTACTCAAACAACCCCACTTCGAGAGGATACCACAAAAACCTCTCCGCTCTGAGTCTGACTGCGTTGCAGACTATCCAGAAGTTGGCCAGAGCGAGAGGTTTTTTCGAAACCTGTGGCTAAAGCTATCGCCACCGCGAGAAGACCTTCGTCAATCGCGGTTTACCAGTCGAAGTGGGCAGCTTTTAGGAGCTGGTGTAGGAAGAAAGGAGTTTCCTCTACCACGACCTCTGTAAGCCAGATCGCCGACTTCCTTCTTTATCTCAGACGAGATTTAAAGCTCGCAGTGTCTACCATTAAAGGCTACAGAAGTGTCTTGTCTGTAGTTTTCTTTTTCGACATAGAGGTCTTGACCTGGCTAATAATAAAGACCTTCATGATCTACTGAAATCTTTTGAGACCACTAAAGTACCGATGGCTAAGTTGCCTTCGTGGAATCTGGACTGTTCGGGTCAAGTTTTTTTAACGTCAAGCCGCTTCGAACCTATTTACTCTGCCTCTTTGCGAGATTTGACGAAGAAGACTGTATTCCTAACTGCTCTGGCGACGGCGAGAGGGTTAGCGAGGTACAGGCGATTAGTAAACCGACTCGCTTCAAAGGGCATAATGCAATCTGCTCTTTTGAGTATGTCAAATCCTGGCTAAGAATGAGAACCCTTCCAACCCTTGGCCTAGGACGTTCGAAATAACAAAAGGTATGGCAGAAATCATTGGTCAAGAGCCAGAAAGAGTCCTGTGTCCTGTTAGGGCTCTTAAAGATATCTTCGTAGGACAAAGGATGTAGAGGTTCTGCAGAGAATTTATGGTGTTCGGTTAAGAGGCCTAATATGCCCATGTCTAAGAATGCACTGGCATTCTTTTTGAGGAACACCATTAAGGAGGCGCACGCTTATTGTCAAGATAGTGACTTTAAGCTTTTAAAAGTTAACGCTCATGAAGTAAGGGCTATTTCGACTTCTATAGCCTTTCAGAAAAATATGGCTCTCAAAGATATTTTAAGTGCCACTTTTTGAGAAGTAACTCGGTGTTCGCCTCGCACTATTTACGGGAGGTCAGAACGACATATGAGAACTGTTACTCTTTTGGACCATACGTCGCCGCAGACACTATCTTGGGGGGCAGGAGGTAGCACTCATCCTTTCCCATAGAAAAGGGTAGGTGAGTTTTTAATGTTCGCAATGTTTATGGTTGTAGGGTCGGCCGCCGATGCGGTCTTCCCTTCTTTTAGCCTTTGGTATATGGGAGTATTTGATTAGGCTAACTTAGGTGGTGGTTTTGCCTCGTTGTCCTCTTGAGTATGGTCATGGTCTAGTCCACTTGTGGTCTCATCCCCGTTGGCAGATCATCTAGAGCGCACCAACTAAACAGGTCTCTACCTTGTTGGTAACTCTAGTGAAGCAGATGCAGGCTTGGTGACAGTAATCACGAAGTCAGCTATGCTAACAGGTAAGGAACCAAGATGTCAATCATCTACATATATGTTTTCCTAAATCCTTTTCTGTCTCTCCTCCCACCGCCAAAGGTGGGATTCAGCTATATATATCTGACAGGTAAGTTTCATGAACAAAATGATATTGTTAAGATACAATAAAGTTTGTTCATACTTACCTGGCAGTATATATATTTTAAGTACCCACCCACCTCTCAGGAGACAGTGGAGATAGAAATCTGATAGAAAATGGGAATGGTTCCTGATACCCGCCTCCCAGCGGCGGGAATGGGTTACTAACCACCCTACTCCACTACGTGTCGTCGTAAGTTTTTTAGAAATTCTGTCGGACTTCAGAGAATACAGCTATATATATATCTGCCAGGTAAGTATGAACAAACTTTATTGTATCTTAACAATATCATATTTGAAGAATGTAGGGAATTGCTCTGAGAAATTTATCCCCGAATAGTCAGTATAGGAAGACAGGAATTAAAAGATTGTGAAAGCAATTAGTTAGGTCAGGACTTAAACCTGTCAGGCTATCCCTACTCAGGCTAGGCATTTTAGTAGGCTAGTATTGACTTCCTATGCAGCTCTGCCTTCTACTCCCCATTCAGTTCAGGAAAAGAGTAACGAGAAGTTAGAACAATAAACCTATTTTTAGTTTGTGATAAAAGTTGAACTGAGTTTGTGATGGAAACATTCCGATCCTTCCATAGTGTGCACTCTTTTTCGTGTTCCCTGTCAGAAGTAAGGTGTTGGTGCCGTCGTCTGTACGTAGCCTGAGCCCAGGACTGCCCTGCGACAATTGGTAGTGTCCACTGCCAGGGAACCGGGTCGGTTCTCGGGACAAAGGGATTCTGTGCCCTGCAATACCTACTTCTCCCTTTTTATGGTCTGAATCTTGTTTATAGCGTTCGCCAAACGACCGTTAAAGCGTTCGCATAAGGACCGTTTCAGTAAGCATTAATGCTCGCTCCATGGGCGCATTCTGTCATCTTCAACACCTAGTTTGAGGTGTTAGCATGCATAGGTTTAATAATATATAATATAGGTATAGGCATTTTATTGAGATGATAATGTATCTGTTGTGGGTTTTACACATTTAGATATGTCGATTCAGTCGACTGTTTATCTCTCATGTTTTGGTTATTCTAAATTCTCATCTGCTAGCATATTCCTTTTTCTTCATAATGCTTGTGTTCGTTCTTTGCCTGATTCCTCTTCGGCTATAGGTAAATCTCTTACTACTGCCTCGATTAATGTTTCTCTTTCAAGTCTACACAGTCGGTAGTATCTGAAGTTCTCGCCAAGTTAGATATTCTTGCTTCAGAGATTTCTAACTTAGTTTCATATAGGAACGCTTTCAAGTGCGTACGTTCGCTTTTGGACGAGTCTGGAGATTTGATGTAACTCTTCTCCCAGCCTCCCACTTCTGTCGCCTCTCTCTCTTTCCTCCCACTTCTCTTCAGTCAACTCGTGCGGACTGTGGACATTGTTGACTCGTTGAACGCAGTTGACTCATGCGGACTTGGCCGAGTCCTGAGTCGCTTAAGAATGTCTTCCTCTCATTGAGTCGTGGTGGATGCGATACAGCACTCAGCTGCTGTCACCTCTTATCGACAAGTGTTGCTTTTTGTCGCCAAGGGTTGCAGAGATAGAGCAATCCTTTAAGCTCTTTTGTTTACCTCCTGTCGGCAGCTTTCTCCTCCTGTCGCCTACTGATGGAAGAAGAGTTTGAATGGAGTTGGAGGAACTCATTCAGGCTGGTCGTTGTTTGTTGCAAAAATACGCCTTGCCGTATCCTCATTTTGTTGAGGAAAGAGGCCGCATAGAGAATATGTCTTAATTATCTTAGCGTATTTTGGCACACTCTAAATATTGGAGAAGAGAACCAAAGCTTTCTCCAATTAGAGAGCATTTCATAACTTTACTCGTCCTCGGACGCACAAATCTCCCTTTGGGTCTGCCTTGGCTTGTCGTCTTGTGTCTTTTAAAGTTGCGGAGAGCTGAAGGCCGCCTCTTGATGTATCCAAACACGTTATTGGTCCTTTAATTATCTTTAGTAGGAGGTTCACTTTCTTTCTCTTTCCTATGAGGAAATGAACTCGAGACTGACAGACATGCTGATGGATTTTCAGTCTAGCTTTAGTCATTACCTTTTAGCTATGTTGTCTAGTCTCTGCGACTGCTTAGAAAGGTAGAGGCACTAACCCAGCGAGTTTGTGAAACCAGCTTTAGGGTTTGTCGCCAGCGGGAGTTTTTAGCGAGGAAAACAAGTAACTCATTTCTGATGCTGCAGGGTAATGTCCTCACGCTTATACTCGCTCGGTTTGGAAGAAGTGAGAACACTTTCTCTTCCTGTCTGATTATGCAGCTTGGTTTAAGGCGATAAGGGATTATCTTGTTTTATACCTTTTGGGGATAAGTGCAGACTCAGGTTCTGGGATATGGACAGTTGCAACCTCCTAACTTGGAGAGACTTAGGACCAGTATGTTACATGTTGGAGACGGTGAAGGGCAGTTGTGATTCTTTTTTGGTTGTCCTCCACTGGTTTAATCTCCCTCTTATAGCTTCCTTTGTCTTCAGCAGAAATCTCCCATAAGTCACTTTTTATTAGATTATATATAGAGGGAATGATAGTCCAAGGGAGTAATTTTTCTTTAGGACGAGCTCCATAAGTAATTGGAGATATTCTTGGACGTTTTGAGACTGAATACATAACAGGAAGTGTCTGCCCACATACTTCTTGGTTTTCTAGCATGGTTTTAGTGCCTTTCCAAAGAACGGTCAGACTTGTGGTACACATGTAGAATGTATTCCACTTACCAATACATCCACAGTGATGCAAAGTTCCTTCAAGATGGTTTTACAAGAAGTTATTGCTGTTCTGTCCACTTCGTTTGGGTTAGTGTGCAGCCCTCTATAAGTTATGTCAGGGACCTGTTACCCATTGGTGGATGGTGCTGACTTTAGGAGCAAGACACTTATACTGAATCAGTGATTCAAGTTGGCCAACTCTGTCAATAGTATTCCAAAGACCAAGGACCTGTTGCTTCTTCTGGCCCAATTTCTATGCATTATATTGTTAATTCTCTATATCCCCATTCTTATCTAGTGATGTGGGGATGATACTTAATTATGCATGCTTGTCGGTCAAGAGGAATAGGCATGTGTTGCTTGAAGAATTTTAGGCCAGAAGGGAACTTCCTATATGGTAAGGCATTTCCTCATCAGGAAACATGGACTCAAGGGATATTTTCAGATAATCATGCTCAATTAATGTACAGTTTCAGCGTAAGAATTAAGACTTACAAATAAAGTTCAGTAAATTTGTAAGTAATCCAGAACCAACTTTGGCTCTAGGACTGTAGGAGGGACTCTGTAACCAAGAATTGTCCATTTTGTTTTTAAACCTAAGCCCAGGTTTAGGTCTTTTCCCTCTGTCATGCAACACAGTTTAACTAGTGTCATTACACTTTCATGCAACATAGAATGGTCAACACTACACCTGGTAAAACTTTTTAGATTTCTGTGCAGTGGAAAGACATCAGGATGCTTAGCAGGTTTATTCCTGGTCAGAAAGCAAAGTCTTTGTGGGAAGTTCGCTGCTTTGAGTGAAATTAAACAACATATTGGTTTAATCATTCATTCTGTGGAAGGACAGTGTTTTAGCAATTGGGGATTCAGGAAGAACAACTGCCTACAAGGGCCTTTACATCCGTAAGTTTGGGACTTAGTGTGGATTTAAGGAGCACTCATTTAGACTTACTAGCATGTAGATGAACAGGGACATCTGAATGATTACTGCTACTTTGTTGGCCCTCAGGCTTGAGCAATGGATGTTTCCTTAAATTTGGCCTAATTCAGACTCATAGGCCTGCCCCTAGTATCTACTCTGAATACTTTTGAGTACTTTCAAGTTCAAGAATTGCTTAGTGTCTCCTGTAGAACCCTTGTAGCCTCAGGGCAAAAGATTATCAGAATTTGCAATGCTCTCGGTAGATGTCTCATTCTAACATTGAGAAGAAATAAACTCTACTACATAGTTCCATACTCTTCCATTAACTTAGGCATCTCCTTAACTGCTTGGAGATGTTAGAATGCCCCCTCCCAATGATAAGATTTTCAAGTTATCATAGGATCTGTCCTTAACCCTTGAACGCCAATTGGACGTATTAAACATCGACGAAAATTGTCTGTTGGGTGCTGAATTGATGTACGAAACGTCGACGCAAATTTTTTTTTTTTTTAAATTCGCGGAAAAATAGTTATAGGCCTACTTGGCAAAAACTTTTGAATCACGCACCTTGAGGGATGCTGGGAGTTCACGGATCAAGCTGTTGTTTTGTTTACAATCGTTACCCAGGCGCGCAAGCGCGAATTTCTTTCTTCTCGCAATAAAAAGCATCAGCGACACATCTCAGAAATTATTTAGTCACTTTGACATAATTTTTACACCATTTTATATTAGCTGTTACATAAAGTTTTATATATGAAAATGTGTGCAATTTCATGTAGAATACAACTAAAAATAACCCATGGTTGTAGTTTTTATCAGTTTTGAAATATTTTCATATAAATAACAATAAGTGCCAAAATTTCAACCTTCGGTCAAATTTGACTCGACCGAAATGGTAGAAAAATGCAATTGTAAGCTAAAACTCTTATATTTTAGTAATATTCAATCATTTACCTTCATTTTACAACAAATTGGAAGTCTATAGCACACTATTTCGATTTATGGTGAATTTATGAAAAAACTTTTTCCTTACGTCCGCGCGGTAACTCTTCCGAAAAAAATCATACATGCGATTGTGGTAATGTTTGCACCATTTTAAAATTAGCTGTTACGTAAAGTTTTATATATGGAAATTTGCGCAATTTCTTATAGAATACAACTAAAAACAACCCATGGTTGTAGCTTTTATTAGTTTTGAAATATTTTCATATAAATAACGATAAGTGCCAAAATATCAACCTTCGGTCAACTTTCACTCGATCGAAATGGTCGAAAACCGCAATTGTAAGCTAAAACTCTTACATTCTAGTAGTACTCAATCATTTACCTTCATTTTGCAACAAACGGGAAGTCTCAAGCACAATATTTTGGTTAATGGTGAATTTTAGAAGAAAAACTTTTTTCTATGTCCGCGCTGTAACTGCCGAAAAAATCAGAAATGTTTTCATCCAATTGTCGTAATGTTTACACCGTTTTATATTAGCCGTTACATAAAGTTTTATATATGGAAATGTGTGCAATTTCATAAGAATACAACAAAAAACAACCCATGGTTGTAGCTTTTATCAGTTTTGAAGTATTTTCATATAAATAACGATAAGTGCCAAAATTTCAACCTTCAGTCAACTTTGACTCGACTGAAATGTTCGAAAAACGCAATTGTAAGCTAAAACTCTTATATTCTAGTAATATTCAATCATTTACCTTCATTTTACAGCAAATTGGAAGTCTCTAGCACAATATTTTGATTTATGGTGAATTTATGAAAAAATCTTTTTCCTTATGTCCACGCGGTAACTCTTCCAAAAAAATCATAAATTGTAATGTTTGCACCGTTTTATATTAGCCGTTACATAAAGTTTTATACATGAAAATGTGTGAAATTTCATATAAAATACAACAAAAACAACCCATGGTTGTAGCTTTTATCAGTTTTGAAATATTTTCATATAAATAACAATAAGTGCCAAAATTTCAACCTTCGGTCAACTTTGACAACTGCAATTGTAAGCTAAAACTCTTACATTCTAGTAATACTCAATCATTTACCTTTATTTTGCAACAAATCAGAAGTCTCTAGCACAATATTTTGATTTATGGTGAATTTTAGAAGAAAAACTTTTTCCTATGTTTGCACGGTAACTGCCGAAAAAATCAGAAATTTTTTCGTCCAATTGTTGTAATGTTTACACCATTTTATATTAGCTGTTTGACCTAAAGTTTTACATATGGAAATGTGCGCAATTTCATGTAGAATACAACAAAAAACAACCCATGGTTGTAGCTTTTATCAGTTTTGAAATATTTTCATATAAATAACGATAAGGGCCAAAATTTCAACCTTTGGTCAACTTTGACTCGACCGAAATGGTCGAAAAACGCAATTGTAAGCTAAAAATATTATATTCCAGTAATATTCAATAACTTACCTTTATTTTGCAACAAATCGGAAGTGTCTAGCACAATATTTCGATTTATGGTGAATTTATGAAAAAAAACTTGTTCCTTATTTCCACACGGTAACTCTTCCGAAAAAATCATAAATTTTTTTGTCCGATTGTCGTAATCTTTGCACCATTTTATATTAGCCGTTACATAAAGTTTTATATATGGAAATGTGTGCAATTTCATGTAGAATACAACAAAAAACAACCCATGGTTGTAGCTTTTATTAGTTTTAAAATATTTTCATATAAATAACGATAAATAAAAAAATTCGACCTTTGGTCAACGTTAACGTGACCGAAATGGTCGGAAACTGCAATTGTAAGCTACAACACTTACAGTCTAGTAATATTCAATCAATTACCTTCATTTTGCAACGAACGGGAAGTCTCTAGCACAGTATTTTGATTTATGGTGAATTTTTGAAAACTTTTTTTTTTTTTTTTTTTTTTTTTTTTTTTTTTTTACGTCCGCGCGTTACGAATTCTTGCATCATATTGTGATAATATTTTTTCTGTGTTGCTTTTATTGTTTTACAATTTGTTATATACCAAAATCATTGCAATTTAGTGTACAATACAACAAAAAAATAATTAACTCTTTAGCTTCAACCGTTTTGCTCACAGCACGATTTGTATACAATTATATATGAAATTTTTTTTCGTGCTGTCATATATTCCAATATTTATATATGATAATGATATTTTTTTTCATTTCTGATGGTTGCTTACTAAACTTCAGGCAATGGCAAAAAAAGGAGCCAAAAATGAACTCTTAATCTTAAAAATTAAGTGTGCTGTGATTTTTTGAAAAAAACTTTTTCTGCTTCGGCACTCACTCGCGAACGCTGCCGGCATATGGGAGACACTTTGGGAAATACTGGCTCGGCGTTTAAGGGTTAATTTAAAACTGCCATGGCCTGGGATCAGGAGCAGTGGTCTGTGTATTGCTGAGGGTGCCATTATAGAGGAATTTTCAGCTCCTGAAACCTTGTAGATGTCAATGTTTCTGTTTAGAGGAGATAAGACTTTTCACTGTCTACTTCCAAAGTTATCGTTCCATACGTACTTTCCTCGGTATTGCATCAATTACTTCTAGATCTTGCTGAGGACCAGTGCTGTAAGGTGTTGAGATTGAAGCCCCTTCATCTCTATATCAGTCTCTCTCTGGAGTTTAGATGCGGGTCTAAACTATCTGAATTTACTGTAAAACCTTTTATTTGGCACTAGCAGTGGTTAATAAGTAAATATACTGTCAGCACCCTTCTTTTAGCTGGTGTAAAGGGAATGCTATTTTAGCTTTCTGCCTTAGAGCTGAGGGTGATGTTAAGGCTATGCTTTACAGTGTTCTATAAGAATTCCAATGTAACCCCTAAGTGGGAAGAGGAAACTTCTCTATCATGTTGGGGGATTTAAATTTAAAGGTTAAACCTAGAACATTTTTATCATCCTTTTAGAAACCTTAAACATCTTTGTCAAAGGTAAATGCTGGTTTTGTGGTTTTTAAGAAACAGATGTCATTGTCAAAGGTTAAGCCTGGAAGAGGCAAAATTCAACCTTTTGTTTTGTGGTTTTAGAAAACCTAGCTGTCTTGGCCAATGGTTAAGCTTGAAGGCAAAGTTAACTTTTTGTTTTGTGGTTTTAGAAAACCTAGAATGTATTTGTGAAGGTTAAGCCTGGAAGAGGCAAAGTTAACCTTTTGTGTTGTGATTTTCAGAAACTTATAACGACTTTGCCAATGGTTAAACTTAAAGGCAAAGTTATCTTTTTGTTTTGTGGTTTTAGAAAACCGAGAATGTATTTGTGAAGATTAAGCCTGGAAGAGGCAAAGTTAATCTTTTGTGTCGTGATTTTTAGAAACTTTATCAAGGAACACAAGGTCCTCTTTGATGTACTGGATAGGCTAGTGCATGAAAACTAGCTCCATATCTTCTATTTTTATTTAAGGTAAACATGCATAATGTGATCAGCAGTTGCAACTTCATTTAGTGTTAAGTCAATTTGTTGCTCCAGAATAGGATTCATGTGGCACAGTGGAAGTACAATCCGATTTTTACCTGATCACAACCTTAAGTATACAAAATTGTGTTTGAAAACAGTAAAGCCCTTAATCCACTACTAGTAGTGGGTAGTCTTTTCCTGAACTGAAAAAAAGAGTAATTCTTTAGGCTCTTTTATTTAAATCCTGGGTTTTAATATTTTGGGGAGCGTGAAGGTACAAATGTTGTATAGGGGCGTACCTTTGTATCGTAAAGGTATTTATTTTAAGTGGCTGTCATTTTATAGGGCTTTTGGACCCAGGCACAAGGGTACCTCATACCGCTTGCATTTCATTCTGGCTGAATTGAAGCGGTTTTCTCCGCAAGGCTGCTCTTTGCTGCATATGTAGGAGAGCTTTGCTCCCCGAATGGAATTCAACTTCTGGTGGTAGTAAAATCCACCAAGGATTCCAGATCAAGTGAGAATGTTTTGAGTTTCATACAAGAAACCTTTAGCTCGAATGGCTGAGTGGAATTTTGTCTAGCTGCACTACCCACCATCCTCATAATGTGGGAATCGGCTAAATTTAACTTTAGGTAAGATTCATCTCAAATAATATAAATTTTCATGATAAAATTTATTATTTGGATACTTACCTACTGTTAAAGTAGACCCACCCAGCCTCCTTACAACTTAGTGGGCTGTCAAGGAGAATTCTGACAAGAGCTAAAACGTTCAAAACACCTGGTGGAGAACAGGTAAACTAGAGTCATCCGGGCAGCCATTCGATTTTTTTGTTTGAATGCCGACTCGCCTAATCAGGGATGAGATACTATAGCTAAATTTAACAGTAGGTAAGTATCCAAATAATAGATTTTATTATGAAAATTTGTATTATTTAGAAAATTACCCCCGTTAAGTATTTAACTTGTAAATGTTTTCTTTATTTGTTTGCTTTTTTAATATTTCAGGGTTCAGCAAAGATAAAATACCAGATGGATTAGATGCAATTGTGATAGGCAGTGGGATTGGAGGTCTCTCAACAGCTGCTTTATTATCCAAAGCTGGAAAGAAGGTGCTGGTATTGGAGCAACATGATCAGGTAAGAATTACCCAGTGTACGTGTGTGTCAGGACCTTAATATTTTCTGCCTAAGAAAAAGATTGACCAGGGTAAAAATTTTTGCTTACGTATTTTGTTTACGCTTCGTTGCCAATAGCAAACAGCAATACTTACGATAATCTGTGACAAATATCGTTTGTATGACTTTATTGTTCGGAGAAGTTATATACGTATATGTACTACCAAAATAATAATGAAGTTGGAATTAATTTTAGCCTTAATGTTATTACTACTGTAATTACACTACTACTATTAAAATTTCTAAAAGGTTATCGAACAAATGTCGCTTCGATTGCAACCGTATACATACTCCATTTTCGTACGTCATATGTGTTTACATTTTGTGGCTAGCCACCAGACGCATAAGTTGAGTGCAGTGATGTGGAGTTATTCTTTGAATAGGCTATTTATTTATGAAGATATGCCTATAATATATAAGGTGAGAATGGTTTTATTACCTTTATTGTCAGTTAATATCATAATGTGAATCTGTTTGTGTTTGTTGGTGGTTATCACACTGCAAATAGGCTTAGCCTACTAATGAACATCGTACATAAACCTTGAATAGGCTATTTATTACGAAGATGGGACAAAAATATATAAGGTGGGAATGGTTTTATTACCTTTATTTTCAATTAATATCATAATATGAGTCTTTTAATGTATGTTGGTAGTTATCGGACTGTGGCCGAGGCTTAGCCTACAGAAAAACATCGCATATGCAACACAACAAACCTGCGATGCAGCGATTCATACCAGCGATGTAGCATGAGAAGCGGTCCGAGAAAAAACCCGTGATTAACTGAATCCGGGATTACTGATCCGCTATTAAGCGATGCCCCACTGTAATTACATAGCTAACAATTTCTAGCACCGGCAGTTAATATTCGGAATTCGCACTAGCAATTCTTTGTATTGGCTATAGGTAACTAGTCCCGCCCACTTTCAGGAAGAAGAGGAACAACTGAGCCAGGTTCTTCAATTTGTTTCTGCTAGCTTATGACAAGGTTGTGGGTCAGCAGCTGGTTCGGAATTTGAATTCTTTTTCTTTCTTCTGTAATTGGTGAAGTGCTCTCTCTCTTCTTCTTCTTCTTCTTCTTCTTCTTCTTCTTCTTCTTCTTCTTCTTCTTCTTCTTCTTCTTCTTCTTCTTCTTCTTCTTCTTCTTTTTTTTTTTTTTTTTTTTTTTTTTTTTTTTTTTTTTTTTTTTTTTTTTTTTTTGTAGCCATTCGGCATTTGTTTTGATTTGTGTTTTTATTAGATAATTAGCCAGTTAAATTACTGAAGTTGACTTGACTTGTAACCGACGATGTCTGACACTAGTGTATCTGAGCACTCGTTATTGCAGCAAGGGCTGCAGGACAAGATTAATGTCGGCAAAATATGACACTTATACAATTTGTGTGAATTGTAAAGGGCAAAACTGCTTAATTGACAATACTTGCGTGGAGTGTGAAGGATAGGATGAAAAACATTGGAAGACTCTAGTTTAGAGTTAGATGTTCTGATTGTTTCTGTCCACGCTGTTTCTCCCATGCCCAGCCCTTCTACTATTCCTCCTAATCCTGATCCCAACTCCCAGGTTCTTAACCTCAACACCATTATTGCATTAGAAAGTAAATTCGACAGTAAGTTCGTAATACTATTTAATACAGTGACTCAATTAGGTCATTCAGTGAAAGCTCTCATGGAGCACAAAGTGTTGTAAGTGAAGTGCAAGTGGAGGAGCTGGCTGTCTTTTCTGCTGATTCTCCTAGGCAAAAGTCACTGACATACTCCCTGGTAAAATCACCAGGGAAAAGTCATACCAGAAACCCAAGGGAGATCAGTAGGGTCGGCCCTTCAGTCTCATCTGTCGCTAAATCCCAGATGAAGATAGCAGACAGCCACTGGAAAGGCGTTTTTGTGGAAGTGCACCGTCTTTCCTTGAGTTACAAGGCTTCCAGTCCGGAAAAGAGGTGCCGATGGTGGTATAGTAATTCTTCCAGACCACTGAAAAGATCTGCAGCCGACGCTTCAGTAGCACCAGCGGTTCCATGTAAGAAGTCTGGAGAAGCCGTTCCTTCATGCAGCTTTTGGGACAGCCCAGAGAGGTTTTCTCCTGAGAGCTCATTGTCAGTTAAGAGCCGAGAGAGCACGCCTGCGCCTAGAAGTGCAGCTGGCCCAAAAGCGTGCCAGTTGTCTCTTGCGCGCAACTTGGTACCCAAACATTGTCACCAACGAGCGCCAGTCGGCGCCAAAATGCCCAGCATCTTCCAAGCTCTCGGAAATAGTCGATCGCCCAGTGGAACACCCAGTGAACAATGTTCGCTCAGTATTAGTGGAACAGCCAGTTCCTGGGCGACAGACAGGGAAGGCTCCCAGTCGATAATTTGCTTCTTCAGCGAGTTCAGCGCAAGAAAAGGATTTTTCAGCGTATTCAGCACCTCAGCAACATCCAGCGAGACCAGGACAGTCTAGAGATCCTGTCCAACAGAAGTTGGATGACATTTTAGGCTACTTAAAGAAGCCTTATGCACCGAAAACAAATTGCGATCCTCTCCTTTCTCCAGTGTCGTCAGTAGAGGAGGAAGAAATCAATGCACCAGAAGAGGCTTCGTCGTCTTCAGCTTACGCAGCACTACTGAACGTTTTGTTGCGTAATTATCTTACCTTTTTCTTTCCAGCAGCTCCTGCTTCTCCAACTACAATGCTTCAGTTAAGTGTGGTACAGGAAGCAACAAAGCTGCCGAAGATGGTTTTGGCAACCTCTGCAAAGAAAGCCCTTAAGGAAGTGGACTTGTGGCTTCCAGACAAGAGAGAGAAAGGGAAGGCTTGCTTTAGCTATCTGCCTTCGCACCTTCTAATTAGAAGGTATGCATACTATGTGACTGGAGAAGCTCCTTCCTTGGGAGTCTCTGCCTCCTCTCAAGGGGACTTCTCTAGCCTTATAGATTTGGCCCGAAGGTCAGCATTTTCTGCTGCCAAGATAATGTTCTCAGCAGAACTAGATCATTTTTTGAAGAATACCTTCAAGATTTTATAGGTTATCAGCTTTTTGGATTGGTCTGTAGGAGCCCTGGCAAAAAAGATTCAAGATTACCCTGACTTCCCTTCAGACATAGGATTGGATCTGCTTGATATCCTGTTTTGTGCAGACAAGGGAGTAAGGGATGCTTTAAGAGAAATAGCCTCCCTTTATGCCATGGGAGTGTTGAAAAAGAGGGAGCTTTGGTGTTCCTTTACCACTAAAGGAGTCACCATGGTTCAGAAGTCCACTCTTTTATTCTCACCTTTAGTAAAGGGTTCCCGCTTTCCTCCATCTTTGATTAATGATATAGCGTCGGGTCTTGAGAAGAAATCAACACAAGATTTGTTAGCCCATTCCATGAGACGGCTGAAAGAAGCTACTCCATCAAGCGTGAAGGTAGCTTCCCCTTTGCAGTCCTTTCCTTTTCGTGTCTGTAGACTGAGATCAAACCCCAAAACGAGATCAAACGTCCGCTTTGGCTCTTGAGCTAGTAGGAAAATCTCTACGAGATCGGCTCCCAAAAAGTGAAAGCGATCTCTCCCGTGCACCAGTAGGAGCAAGACTCCAACAATTTTGGGAAAGATGGAGCAAGAAAGGTGCAGAGTCATGGGTAATGGAAGTACTAAGATTTGGGTATTCAATTCAGTTTCTAGAAAAGCCCCCCTTAATCAAGAAGCCTATTATCTTGACTGCCCACTCAGTAGGCTCAAAGTAGTTTTCAGCTCTTGCAAAAGAAGTTGATTCCCTCCTTGAGAAGAGAGCAATAGAGTTAGTCAAAGACAAGAGTTCAGAGAGATTTTACAATCAGCTGTTTCTAGTGCCAAAGTCGACAGGAGGTTAGAGACCAGTTTTAGATGTGAGTGCCCTGAATGTCTTCGTTCAAAAGACAAAATTTCGCATGGAGACAAGCCACTCCATTCTATCAGCCATGCGCCAAGGAGATTGGATGGTCTTTATAGACATGAGGGATGCATACTTCCACATCCCAGTGCATCCAAAATCAAGGAAATATCTCAGATTTGCATTCCAAGATCAAGTGTATCAGTTCAGGGCACTCTGTTTCGGTCTGTCGATGGCCCCACAAGTGTTCACAAGGGTTCTTGCTCCTCTAGCAGAATGGCTGCATTTAGAAAGAATAAGGTTAGCTCTGTATCTGGACAACTGGCTTCTTCGTTCTCAGTCAAAGGAGCAAGGCACGGAGGACTTAAAAAGGACACTAAATTTTACTTAGGTACTCGGCCAACAAGTGGATGAGCTTGATCGGGACTTTGGCCTCGATAGAGCAGTTCTTGTCATTAGGGAAACTTCACATAAGAGTTTTTCAGTTCTATCTCAGGCCCAGCTGGGACAGAAAAAGTCAGCCCGACTCATTTGTTTCCAATAACACGAGATAAAAAGTCATCTGCTGTGGTGGAAATCAGAAGGAAGACTTCAGAAAGGAAAGTCTTCACCCACAGAACCCTGACCTGAACTTCTATGCCGACGCATCGGATGTAGGTTGGAGAGCCCTACTAGAGCAAGGAAGTGTCAGGAGTGTGGTCTCAGGAGGAAAAGGATATGCACATAAATGTGAGAGTTAAAAGCTATTCACTTAGGTCTCAGGAGCTTTGTATCAGAGGTATACAACAGAACAATAGCAGTGTGCACTGACAACATGACGGCACTAGCTTACATCAGCAGACAATCGGGAACTCACTCCTTTTCACTGTGCAAAGCAGCAAGGGATCTCCTGCTGTGGTCCAAGGAGAATTGGACGACAACAGTCACAAGATTTATGCCAGGGAAATTCAACGTCCTCGCGGATCAGTTGAGCAGACGGAATCAAGAGATCACCACGGAGTGGACTCTAGATCAGGAGGTATGCGGGGCCCTCTGGAAGTTATGGGGAAAACCTATGATCGATCTTTTTGCAACACAAAGAAATTCTTGACTACCAACATTCTTCTCCCGGTACCAGATCTGCTAGCACTAGCTATGGATGCAATGTTACAGGATTGGTCGGACAAATTATTTATGCCTTCCCTCTGTTTGGATTAATAAGAGAAGTACTAAACAAGTTGCTAACACACAGGAATGTGTCCATGATTTTGATATCCCCATTCTAGCCATTAAAAGAGTGGTTTCCCAATCTGTTGGCACAGATAGTGGACTTCCCAAGATTGCTCCCTCAGAAGAAAAAGTTTTTCAGACAACTACACTTCAAGAGGTTTCATGAAGGGCTATCCTCGCTTGCTGTGACAGGATTAAAACTCTCAACAGACTTCTTAGAGCAAAAGGACTTTCAAGAAAGGCTGCTAGAGCAATTTCAGAATGTAGACGTAAATCCTCTGCAGTAGTCTACCAAAATAAGTGGGCAATCTCCTGCACATGGTGCAAACAAAAGGGTATCTTGTCTTCTGAGACAACTGTGACAGAAGTTGCAGACTTTCTCCTTTTTCTCAGAGATTCTATGATCAAGGGTTATAGAGCTATGCTCAACTCTGTTTTCAGACATAGAGGATTAGATTTGTCGGTAAACTGAGACATTACAGACTTGATTAAATCTTTTAATAGAGGTAAAAGAGGAAAAGATTCAGTTGCTTGGAATTTAGATGTGGTGTTAAAGTGGCTTTGAGGCCCTCCTTTTGAACCATGGGAGGATGCCTCATTCAGAAACCTGACAAAGAAGACTTTTTAATAGCTTTAGTGACAGCAAAAAGAGTAAGTGAACCCCAGGCTATAGATAGGAGAGTCGGGTTCTCTGGAGGAGATGCGATCTGTTCACTATCTCTGAATTTTTTCGCCAAAAACGAGAATCCTAGTAGACCCTGGCCCTGTTCTTTTGTAATTAAGAGTCTTGTCAGAATTATTAGGGCCTGAAGAAGAGGAGAGAGGCCTCTGGCCAGCAAGAGCCCTGAAGTTCCACTTGAAAAGGACGGAGAAGACTAAAGGCCCTTCCAGTAATTTATGGAGGTCCGTTAAGGATCACTTCTGCCCTCTTTCTAAGAATGCCCTGTCATTTTTATGAAGGGAAGTGATTAGAGAATCACAATCTCAAATAGGTGAAAAATTTTTACCTATACTCAAGGTAAAAGCGCATGAAATCAGAGCAATTTCCACCTCATGGTATTTAAAAACCTCTCCCTGACAGAGATCCTTCAAACGACTTTCTGGAGATGCAAGTCAGGGTTTGCATCACACTATCTAAAAGAGATAAAATCTGTATACAGGCAGTCCCCCGAGTTACAATGGGTTTGGCTTATGGCGTTCTGAGGTTAAGGCGCTTTTCAATTATATTCATCAGAAATTATTTCCAGGGTTATGACGCATGTTCCAGGGTTACGTCACCTGCAGCGCTGATCTGGCAGAAGAAATATGACACCAAAAATGCAAAATAATATTTGAAGGTTTTTTTGATGAAAAATGTAATAAGAATGTAGTTTACACAGTTTTCAATGCACCCAAAGCTTTAAAAGTAAGGTGTTCTCAGGAATTTTGGCGATGTTCCGACTTCCAGCGATTTTCGGCTTACGACACATCTCAAGAACGGAACCCCCGTCGTAACCTGGCGACTGCTTGCGTAGTGAATGCAGTACGTTAGGCCCCTTATCAGTTGGCGGCATGGTGTTGGGGAAGGGAACCTAGGAAACATTCCTTCCTACCTTTTTGTCTTGATTTAAGTTTGTGTGTTTTTGGGTAGTCATGGGGTATGTGGTACCAGGATACCCTCCAGTTGTTTTGGTGAAGGGTAGGAATTTAGTTTTATGGTATAGGTAGCATTGTTTTGGTCTTTGTTGGTACTGCGCCCTGGGCAGGGGCATTATGTGCTTAATCTTTGCAAGTGATTAGACCATAGGCTTCATTCAAAGCTCCCACTAAGGTAGTAGGCTACCCAGGTCAAACTACCCAGCATCTACCACCTAAGATGAGCACTGACCAGAGGCAGTATTTTCTTGCAGCAGCTCTCTTTTGCGGTGCACAGTGTGTGATACAGTAGTACCTCGAGATACGAAATTAATCCGTTCCGAGGCGCCCTTCGTATCATGAGGTTTTCGTATCTTGGACCACATTTTACATGTAAAATGGCTAATCCGTTCCAAGCCCTCCAAAAACACCCCAGTAAATTATATTTCCAGGCCTAAAACACATGTTCTAGGGTTACAACGCCGATCCGACGTAAGAAATATGACTCCAAAAAGGCAAAATACTGTACATACTTGACTAATATTCAACTGCATGTAATGTTCAACTCCATTTTTACTGCATATATTAGGACTTTAGCATATGTCCCATAGCAATAAGCCTAGCCTATGTTAGCGGTTGCTACTGTAGCCTAGTCTATGATTCTGACATCTAAACCTAAGAGCTAAAAGCTTAGAATATGCCAATAAAATGTATAAATAATCAGTATGTACTCATTTCAAATAATTATTAATTAATCATTAACTGTAATACACACACACAAAAAAAAAAAACCTTCCAATCGATTGTTTACATTCAGCTCTTACCGTCTTACGAGTACCGAACGAACGCCAAGCAATCATTTTTCCTAGCACACAGTAAGCCATAAATTTTCATTAGTATCTCTCTTCAACTAATGAAACTACCAAACAGTATGATAACCATTCATTTCTATTCTTTATTCTATCTTTACCTAATGGAGATACCGAGTTACTGACAGCTATAATGAAACATACGTATACGTAACGTAATATTAAAACAGAAGAAGAATTCTAAAAATACGTATTTGTTGGCAGTCTGATTTATTTTATATTTTATGATATCTAATTCACAATTTTTTTATTAAATGTATTGCATGTACTCATTTCAAATAATTATTAAGTAACCATTAACTAAAATAACAAACAAAAAAACAAAAAAAGCTTCCAAACTTCTGTTTTACATCCAGCACTTACGAGTATCGAACGATCGCCAAGCAATCACTTTACACAGTAAGCCATAAATTTTCATTAACTCTCTTCAACTACTGAAACTACCAAACAGTATAATAACCATTCATTTCTATTCTTTATTCTATCTTTACCTAATGTTTTTTTTTTTATTAAATGTATTGCATGAATAAGTTTTTCAATTTACAGCATCCTTTTACCAATAGAATACTTAAAGCACAAGGGGTAGATGTTGACCAATAGGAGAGCAGGACCTTATGGGGTGACTAGCATCAGGAACCAATGGGAGAGCGGGAGGATGGTGGCGAGTTTACTCAGTTGGCGGCGCGGGAGTTTTAAAATTGTTCTCGGTGGTCCGGGCGAATCTTGGGACTTTACAGCAACAACCTTTCGTATCTTGAAAACTTTTCGTATGTAGAGCTGTAAAATTGTTCATATTTGCTTTCGTATCTCGAGTTTTTCGTAAGTTGAGCCTTTCGTATGTCGAGGTACCACTGTACTTAAGGGCTTTTGCAGCGTCCCTTCAGCCCTGAACTGCAACCTCTTTTAAACTTTTTACTTTACGTACTTCCATTCAAACCGCCTGTCTACCACCTTGCCATCCCACTCTCTCTGATTTATTTCATCTTGTGACTGCGAGGATTTCCTCCTTGTACATCTCTTAGAAAAAATGCATATATAAAATTTAGACATAAGATTAGTGTAAGGAGCTGACAGTTTCCTCGTGCGTCAGAGCAGAGGCTTTGGAACCTCTAAATAACGCTGGGTAGATGCTTGCAGGTTTCCAAAGACCAGAATCGGAGGGATCCTGGGGCAACTGGGGATGCATAAATGGAGTGTTGCTATTGTGCCCGTTAAGCTCATACCTTCGTGTAATGAATGACCACCTTGCACCACTACCCTGCGAGTGAAGGCTAAACTATTCTAAGGTTGCGGAGCTTTTGTGCCTTGTTGGAGTCCTAGCCAACTAAAACCCCAGACGAGCTTCTGTGCCATTGATTGTAGAACTTGCTACCCGTGAGACCTGGTGTGGCCATTGTGGCCATTCCTTGGGTATTTTCATAGTTGAAGGAGAAGCATTTGGGTTATAAGATTCTGGCTGTTCATGGCTTTTGGATGTTTAGTAGTTTAAGGGATGCTGCTGTTCACTCCTGGCAAAAAATAATTTGCTTAGGCAAATTGTGTTGCTTAGTTGGGAGCTGCGACACGTTTGGGATTGTCTAACAACAGGGAGACCGTATGTTAGTGTGGGAGCGATAAAAGGTATCCTGGTGATGAACTATGGAAAACTGTCCATAGATAATCGGATGCGGTGACTGTGGGAGTACTCAACCCCCCCCCCCCTTTTTTTTTTTTTTTCCTTTTCAGTTGGTCACATTAAAAAGAATACTGAATTAAAAGCGCAGATAGAAACATTGAAAACGAGACACAAACAGGAATGACTCAAGAAAAGATAAAATTAAAGCATATGTGCAAAATGCAGCGTAAATAAGTGGTGCGTTGACGACAAAGAGGCATGTGCATCAAAGCTAGGTAGTCTCAGTGTCCGTCTCTCATGTCAACAAGAACAGGAGATAGCTAAATTGAGGAGGGAAGTGGAAGAATTAGCTAAGGCATTAAAGGAGTTGACAAAGGGCAAACTCAAAGGCAAGAGAAGAGAAAACAGGATGGAAAAGGAAATTGGAGACCTACAAAGAGAAGTTACAAACCTTAAGAGAGAGAAACAGGAATTAAACAACGACATAGTAGAAAACAGAGTACAGTCATGCCCCTACATACGAAAGCACCTACGTACAAAAAACCCAGGTTACGAAGGCAAAGACGAAGATTTTTTGCTTGTGTACAAAAATAATTCAGGTTGCAAAAGGGTGCACTGTAAAGTCCGAGATTCACCAGGGCCGCCTAGAAAAATGTTAAAACTCGCGCGCCGCCAACTCAGTAGACTCGCCACCATCCTCCTGCTCTCCCGTTGGTTCCTGATGCTAGTTACCGCCGTAAAATCCTTCTCTCCTATTGGTCAGCATCTATTCCATTATGCATCTACGTAAGGGAGTTCCTCGACCATTTAGTTTTGGCAGCGTTATCGTACACATGTGGAATTCGTTCATTCACGTAGATTTCGTTTGTTAACCTAAATTCGTGTTAGTGATTTCGCTTTCATTGTACTGTAAGTTACTTTATCGCATTGTGTGTGAACTTAATTACTTACATTATTAGCCATGGGTCCCAAGAATGTTGCTGAAGTTCACAGAAAGAAGAGGATGCTTTCTATGGAGAGGAAGATGGAGATAATCAAGAAGTGTTAATTTTTTCTGCCATTTGTTAATGTGTTTCGTAAAGTTAAGTGTTCATGTTTTCTGCTGTTTGTCCTCCTCCTCTGTTGCCACTTTTGGACATCACTTCACTTGAAAGGTAAGGTTCCACTACACTAATACACTTTATTTACAGGTACAGTAATGGTTAGGTTAGGTATTGAATGGTCCAGATTGTTTTATTTCATTGTTTATTGGTCAATTTAGCTTTATTATAAAATTTACTGTGGTTTTTTTGTAGGGCTTGGAACAAATTAGGCAATTTACATGTAAAACGTAGTTCTGTATATGGAAAGTTCAGGTTACGAAGGCCACTTCAGAACGGATGAATTTCGTAACCTGAGGCACTACAGTATAGTGGAGATTAGAAAACAATTGCTAAAGACCAGAACCAGAAATGAAACAGAAACAAGTACCAGACAAGGTGCAAAGAAATAGGCTTATAAGTATAAAAATAATGAATTCAAGAGAACTGTTGGTAGAAGAGTGATAGCAGTCAGAAAACATGATTGTCCCCCAAAAGGAATCAACCAAACGAATAGACTTGCTGTGTTCTCTGAAACAGAAGAGGAAACTATCTTAATTGGAGACTCGTTAGTAAAAGATCAGGGGTTAAATTTTGTGGCCAAAAATAGAAGTAGCAGGTGCAGGAGCAAAGAAGATAGCTTAGGCAGTGAAAAAAAATCAAGGTAAATAATAGAAAAAGTGTAATCATAGTGCAGGGCGGAGGAAATGACTTGTTTCTAAAAGATGAAAGAACTGGCCAGACAGAAGGTCTTGTAACCAACCTGACAAATGTTATAGAGAACATCTGTGAGAAAACTGATAGCGGCATTCTATAGGACTTCTGCCCAGAACCAATGTAAACCATTACTCCCTTAGCAAGGCAATGGGAATCAACGACAGAATGGGGCTAATATGCCAAGAAAAAGGTGTTAGGTTTGTAAACTTTGGTACAGATTTATAGGGAATAGGAAAGTATATAAAAGAGATGGAACTCACTTGAATTTTGAAGGAGGAAAACTAATAGGAAACCTCAACAAAAACCGCATGAAACACCTTAGTGAACTGAACATTCGAGGGAAGAAGTCAGAAAGTACACAGAAATTGGTTAGTAATAGCACTGCAGGCAATAGTAACACTAGGGGAAACTAGTAAAGCCACGGAGGACAAAAGAGAAGATAGAAAAGTCCCTCAGAGTGGCACAGTTTTATGCACAATCTACTCAAAACAAAAGTAGATGTCTTCAAAGCATTGGTAGCAAGTGAGGAATTAGACATAATAGGTATTACAGAAACATGGATACAAGAGGCAACAAGGGACTTGTAGGAGAGTACCAGATAGCTGGATATAAATGGTTCAAAAAAGATACTCAATAAAAAAGGTGGAGGCGTTATGCTATATGTTAAGGACCACCTCAGTCGAATAGAGTGTAAAATTACAACCACACAAGAAGTAATTGGCATCAATATAAATGGTCTAGGGAAGAAGATAACTCTAATACTAGTGTATAGACCTCCTCATCAATCACAAATATCCGAGGAGCTATTTGCACTACTAGGACAAGAGATAAACAAACAACTCTGCATAATAATGGGAGATTTTAATGCAGCAGTACATTGGGACACGATGACCTCTGCATCAAAGGTAGAATGAAAGAGACTTTTAGATTCTGTAAAAAATGAATTCCTCCACCAATGGGTCGACAAATCTACCAGAGGAAACAACATAGTACTAGACATCGTTCTATTAACAGAAGATAATCTAGTGTCTGACCTTTCAATATGTGCAAATCTAGGCAAAAGCAACCATAAAATGATCTCATTTCAAATTAATGTTAAACATAAAAAAGAGAAGAAGATATTTATGAGATTAGACTACCATTGACAAGACTTAAAAAAGCTAAAGGAGTACGTTAAAGATCTAGAGTACAATGAGAACACAGGCATAGATAAACACTGAGAATCCGTTCATGAGGAATACACACAAAAACGCTCTAGATGTTATAACATTAAGGCAAATACTAACAAATGGCAACCCTCAGCCTATGTGGTTCAACAGAGAAATAAAAAATACAATAAGAGAAAGAGACAGATTGCACAAATCAATGAACCCACACCCAACACCCAGTAGAAGCAAGCATGCATAAAGAACTTTGTAGTTTGGTGGACAAATTAGTAAGAAATGCAAAGATAAATGGGGATAAGAGTAGCACTAGTTTGTAAAGAAAACCCAAAAGAATTCTTTGTACATGTTAATAGTAGGAAACCAATAAAAAAATAGCATAAGTCTCCTAAGGGACAATTGAGGTAACCTGGTGAACTCAGACTTGGAAAAAGCAGAGTTATTGAATAAGTTTTTTACTAGTGTATTCACAGTTGAAGACACTACCTCAATACCAAAACCTGCTATTAAATATGAAAGGGCAGAACCGTTGGACAAAATAATATTAACAGAAGAGGACATTAAAAACAAAACAGACAAACGCAACATCTAAGAGAAATTAAAGAGCTAAAAGAGGAGATAGTTCCTCACCTTTATAAACTCAACAGAAAAAGTGCTGAACAAAGAAAGGCACCAAAAGGATGGAAACTAGGTAATGTGCCCCCAATTTACAAAAAAGGTCCAAGAGAAGAGTCGGGAAATTATAGACCAATCTGTCTAATGTCGGTCGTTTGCAAGATTTTTGAGTCCATAATTACAGATCAAATTGTGGATGACATTGATAGAAACACTTTGGTAAACAGCCAACACGGTTTCAGAGAAAACAGATCCTGCCTTACAAACCTCTTGGAGTTTTTTCATAACATGCTTGGTATTTACAACAGTAGTAGAGTAATAGATTTACTCTACTTAGATTTCCAAAAGGCCTTTGACAAAGTTCCACACAAGAAACTGATGAAAAAAGTTAGAGCTTTAGGAATTGTAGGAGAAATAGCAGACTGGATCAAAGACTGGCTAACTTATAGAAAACAGAGAGTAGTAAAACAGAGAGTAGTAATAAATGATGAAGAATCAAAATGGGCAGATGTAACAAGTGGAGTGCCTCAGGGTTCTGTCCTTGGCCCTCTCTTGTTTATGATATACATTAATGGCTTTGATGTAGGCCTAACTAGCAGGATAGCCAAATTTGCAGATGACACCAAACTAGGTGTAAATGCAGCAGACCCAGATGCAGTGGAAGGTTTAAGAAATTATCTAATGAAAATAGGAGTGGTAAAAAAATGGCTAATGCCTTTTAACATAAAAAAGTGTAGTGTTACAAATAGGAACAAACAACCCTTATGCTGCTTGGGAATGATATAAATAGTGTAGAACAAGAGGAGGACCTTGGAGTCATTATTACCAGGGACTTAAAATCTACAAAACAGTGCATAAAAGCTGAAAAGAAGGCACAGAAACTAGTGGGATACACAAAGAGGTAGTTCAAATACAGAAACAAGGAAATTGTGCTGCAGCTGTACACATCAATAATTAGACCCCATCTTGAATATGCAGTACAGTTTTGGTCACCAACACTAAGAAAAGACATAAATAGATTAGAAGGGGTACAAGCAAGAGCCACACAATTAATTCCATCCATCAGGCAAATTGGTTACCAAAGACGACTTGATAGCCTGAACATGTATGGCTTAGAAACATGACGATTGCGAGGACAACTAATAGAAACATTTAAAATACTGAACGGCATAACAAAAGTAGACGGTAACCTATTTACAATAAACAAAAACCAGACAAGGAAATAATGGATGTAAACTAGAAAACTGAAGAGATACAACACATCTTATTGTGGGAACTTCTTACATAAAAGATATGTGACACATGGAATAAACTGCCATCAGAAGTAGTAAACAGTAACATCGTGGAAGAGTTTAAAAGAAAGCTAGAGAAAACATTAAAACCTGCTCCTACATATAAGTAAGCACACTGTCTCCTCGGATGGACTAATCCTTGTAACTCCTTGTAACAAGCACTTCAGAAATGTGAGCCCCTTTTCTACTCGCAAATTCATTGTCACATAATGGTTTGGGATGGAGTAGTCCATGTATCTCACCTCTTGTCAATGTGTAATCAGCTATGTAATTACTTGGTAAGTTACTAATGTAAAAATGAGATTTTTATGATAAAATAAAATTTTACATACTTTATATATACCAAGTAATCACGAAATGGAAGCCCACCCACCTACCTGCACATGGATGATTGTTAGTCATGAAAAAAATGAAGTCCCTGGCTCATTTGTTCCTCCTGTTCCTGAAAGTGGGCGGGACTAGTTACCTATTGCCAAAGCATAGAAGAATTACTACAACAAATTCCGAATTTTAGCTGTCAGTGCTAGAAACTGTTAGCTATGTAATTACTTGGTAAGGATATGAAAATCTTATTTTATCTTAACAATGTCATTTTCATGATAATATGATTTATTCATAGTACTATAGTAATTTGTAAAGAGATGAATGTAAGGAAATTCATTTCTCACGGTTTTCCTTATAAAAACAATCATAGCCATTCCAGTTCGTAAACACTAAAGATTTTGTTTTTTATTTAGTTTTAGTTGTTTGATGATTAGGAATTTTAAAGTTTATCTTGCAAATCTTTCCTTAATCTTTTTTTTTTCTTTTGTATGCCTATTAATTTCTCATTTCTGTATAACACTTATGGTAGTCATGAATTAATTGCAGTGATTTTGCTCATCAGTTATGTATAGTTTTTTTGTCTTTTCTTGTAGAGAAGAAAATTTTTTTCTTAACCCTTAAACGCTGAAGCGGTAAAAAAAAATTGTCTCCTGTGTGCCGGAGGTGTTTCAGAGTGAGCGCGGAAGCGGAAAAAATATTTTTTTCAAAAAATCACAGCGCGCTTAGTTTTCAAGATTAAAGAGTTCATTTTTGGCTCCTTTTTTTGTCATTGGCTGAAGTTTAGTTTGCAACCATCAGAAATGAAAGTAATTATCATTATCATATATAAATAATGCGATATGTGAGAGCGCAAAAATAAAAAAGAAAATTTCATATATAATTGTATTCAAATCGCGTTGTGCGGAAAATGGTTAGAGGTAACAAGTTACTTTTTTTTTCGTTGTAATGTACACTAAATTGTGATCATTTTGGTATATACACATTGTAAAACGATAAAAGCAACACAGAGAAAATGTTATAACAAAATAATGCATGAATCGTAACGAGCGGACGTAAACAAATATTTTTTTTTCAAAAATTCACCATAAATCTAAATATTGTCCTAGAGACTTCCAATTTCTTTCAAAATGAAGAAAAATGATTGAATATTACTATACTGTAAGAGTATTAGCTTACAAATGCAGTTTTTGACCATATCTGACGAGTTAAAGTTGACCGAATGTTGAATTTTTTATATATATTTTTATATGCAATTATTTCGGAAATAAGAAAAGCTACAACCTTCAAATATTTTTCGTTTTATTCTACATGACATTGCGCACATTTTCTTATATAAAACTCTATGAAATGCCTAATATGAATTGGAGCAAATATTCGAGAATGGGACGTACGCATTTCGGAGATTTGTGGCGGAGAATCCGCGAGCGGAGGGAAGGAAGTTTTTTTTAAAAATTGACCATAAATCTAAATATTTTGCTAGAGACTTCGAATTTGTTTCAAGATGAAGATAAATGACTGAATATTGCTAGACTGTAAGAGTTTTAGCTTTACAATTGCGTTTTTTTCGACCATTTCGGTAGAGTCAAAGTTGACCGAACATGGTTTTTTTTTTTTCTATGATCGTGATTTATATGCAAATAGTATTCAAAAATGAGAAAGCTACAACCTTCAATTATTTTTTTGTTGTATTCCACATGAAATTGCGCACATTTTCATATATAAACTTTATGTAATGGCTAATTTAAAATGGTGCAAACATTACCAAAATCGCACGTATGATTTTTTCGGAAGAGTTACCACGCGGACGTAAAGAAAATGTAATTTTTTTCATAAATTCACCATAAATCGAAATATTGTTCTAGAGACTTCCAATTTGTTGCAAAATGAAGGTAAATGATTGAATATTACTAGACTATAAGCGTTTTAGCTTACAATTGCATTTCTGGGCTCAGCCGTGTCGCTCCGTGAAATGTGTCCTCTTTAGCACCATTTCTAGTAAAATATTGCTATGATACCAGAGAACTGCTAAATTGGACATGTCAGAAGTCTCTGACTCGCTCACCTAAATAAAAGGTGTCGGTATAGAACTGGGCGAGTGATCCCTTTTTTTCGACCATTTCGGTAGAGTCAAAGTTGACCGAAGGTTGAAAATTTGTCACATCATTTTTTTATATGAAAATATTTCAAAATTGATAAAAGCTACAACCATGGGTTGTTTATAGTTTGTATTGTGCATGAAATTTTGCACATTTCCATATAAAACTTTATGTAACGGCAAATTTAAAATGGGTGCAACATTAGGAACAATTTTTTTTCATAAATTCGCAATAAATTGAAATATTGTGCTAGAGACGTCCAATTTGTTGCAAAATGAAGGAAAATGATTGAATATTACTAGAATATAAGAGTTTTAGCTTACAATTGTGTTTTTTGACCATTTCCGTAGAATCAAGTTGACGAAGGTTGAAATTTTGGCACTTATCGTTATTTATATGGAAAACAATATTTCAAAAACTGATAAAAGCTACAATCATGAGTATTTTGTTGTTGTATTCTAAATGAAATTGCGCACATTTTCATATATAATACTTCATGTAAAGGATAATTTAAAATGGTGCAAAAATTATGTCAAAGTGACAAAATAATTTTTGAGATTGTGTCACTGATACTTTTTAGTGCAATAAGAAAGAAATTCGCGCTGCGCGCCTGCATAACGATTGTAAACAAAACAATGCCTTGATCCGTGAACTCCCAGCATCCCCCAAGGCGCGTGATTCAAAAGTTTTCGGCTGGTAGGCCTATAAGTATTTTTCCGCGAATTAAAAAAAGGGATTTTGACGTAAGGAAAAATCTATTTCTGGGCGATTGGCTCGTGTCGCCAGCGAAATATCCTTTAATCTATTATTTCTAGGGTAAATGTACTAACACATACCAGAGAATAAATAAATAAATAAAAAGGTCAGTATAATGACTCGCTCACCCTCCCAGAGAGTGTCGGTATGAACACTATGGCGAGTGAGACCACTACCACGAGCCAAATGCCAATAGAATTCTCCCACTACAAAATCCCCAAGAGAGGGGCCGGAGCCGACCCACAGAGTGGGCAGCACCTACTACTACTACTCCATCCCATGCTGCCGACTGCTGCGCCTCTGGTGGCCATCCTGAAGTTAGCAGACAATCTTGGCGATGGGATGGGTAGGGCGGGATTTCGCTGGCGACACGAGCCAATCGCCCAGAAATAGATTTTTCCTTACGTCAAAATCCCTTTTCTGGGCTCAGCTCGTGTCGCTGCGCGAAATGTACCAGAGAAATAGACAAGATTGTAAAGAAATTTCAAACAAAATATAAAGGGTCTCAAATAAAAGATAAAATAAAAATAAATCAATATAATTGCTAATAAAAGATACATATACACAGTGATACAAATAGAAATTATTACTTAATTATACTTAATGCTAATAATATTTCTTAACTTAAGGTAAATATACATATATACAGGAGAAATATCATATATGTACAACAATGGTATCTGTGTAAAGCTTATGTATCAAAACCATTTAAAGCAATTAATATACAAGTTGAATAAAACAAACTCAACAATAACAAAATATAAAAGAATGTATATGACTTAATATACAAAACCCGTAACCATTATAAGAAGATGTCATCTCCTAGCATAAAAAATAAGGAGATGACATCCACGAGATCAGTAATCATCACAAATGTGAGTGTCCCTAGCAAAAAAATAAGGGACACCCACTATATCATCATTAAAGCAGCTAAGACACAAGGTGATCGTAAATGAACAAGGCAGGAATAGACGAACTGTTGGGTGAGGCAGGTAGAAAGGAGGACTGAATCTTCTACTAAGGATTAGTCAGAGTCAGGGGAAACTATGTTCCCGCTGCAACTGCTGAAAATTTCAGGGCTTCCAAGGACTTTAAGTAATGACGTTTTGAACACTGTCGGTGATTTCCATCCAGTATACTTTTTCAACTCATCGAAGTTCATATGTTGGAAATAGTTAATTGAGGTGGCTACTGCCCTGACATCATGTGCTTTTGGGAAAGAGTCAGGATTGGCTTGTTTAATGAAGTACAGGATTTGTTGCCTGATGCCTTTAATAGATAAAGTACCACCTTTTCTCTCCTAAAGAGAGGACCCGATGAGGATGAGGAGGTCCTAGATAGAAAGGCTCGTAACGTTGAAACTGGGCAAAGAGATATATCTTGTGGAAAGGGGGTATACCCATTCCATGGTTCCCCCCCTCCTTATCAAAGGATCTTCATTCTTAGCTAAAAAGCTACGTTCTGGTGAAAGTAGCACTTCCCCTGTGGGAAGGAACTGAATATGATCCAGATCTCTGGATAAAGCCGACAGTTCTGAAATTCTAGCTCCTGAGGCCAAGCTTAATAAAAATAGGGTTTTTCTTAACAGCATTATAAATGAGCATGTGTCATTATTGGTTTCTGAAGCCAGTTTTAGAACATCGTTTAAGAACCATGATACTGACGTAGGCCTTACAGAAGGTCTAAGTCTAGCACAGGCCTTGGGAATAGACGAGAAGTAGGAATCTGTCAAGTCTATGTTGAACCCAAATTGAAAAATCTTTTTCAAGGCTGACTTGTTTGTCGTAATTGTGCTAGCTGCTAAGCCTTTTTCAAATAAGGATCTGAAAAAGGATATAGCTGAATTGATTGTCATGATCTTAAATATCTGATTCTTTCAGGAAGTGCTAACTTTTTGACACCAGCATGATACTGTCTCAAAGTTGAATCTCTCTTATCTGATTCCAGAAGAGAATATTCTGAGGGTCAATATTCGCATCCCTTTTCGCTGCAAACTTCATGAAATCCATAAAGTTAGGGTTTTGAGAATCCCTGAGGAAGCGAACACAGTCTTCGTTTGTACTGACTGGGAGAGCTTGGGATTGGGGATCCGAAGAGGACGGAGACCCAGTTCCAGGATGAGAGGATACCAATTGCTCTTCGGCCAGTCTGGGGCTACTAGAGCCACTTGACCCTTGAATGTCCTGAGTTTGTTTAGCACCTTCATGAGAAGATTCACCCAGGAGGAAAGACATAAATCTTCTCCCAGTTGTTCCAATCTAGAGCCAGGGCGTCCGTGGCATAGGCCAGAGGGTCCAGGTTGGGGGCCACATAACCCGGGAGTTTGTGGTTCGCTTGGATGCGAAGAGATCTACCTGTAGACCTGGAACTCTCTGAAGAATCCATTGGAACGAACTGTTGTCCAGTGACCATTCTTTCCGACTCTAGAGGTACTGATCGGGATAGAGCATCTGCTATGACGTTTCTCAACTCCAGCTATATGGGTGGAGGAGAGATGCCAACTGAACTTGTCCGCCAGGGAGAATATGGCTACCATGACATGGTTTAGATGACGTGACTTGGAGCCTCCTCTGTTTATACAATGTACTACCACTGCGCTGTCCAGGACTAGCTTTATGTGGGAGTACTTTGGCGGACGTAAACTTTTTAGAGTCAAGAACAGTGCCATTGCCTCCAGTACGTTTATATGGAATGACGGAACTGAGGTGACCACGTTCCCTGAACCTTTTTGAACTGGGAATATCCTCCCCAACCGCTTAATGAAGCGTCTGTGTGGATAGTGATCCCTGGAGGAGGAAACTGAAGGGGCACTGACACCGATAGGTTCTTGACTTTCGCCCAACGTCCGAAGTCGATTCTTTAGAATCAGAGGGACTGAGGACAATTTGTCCCTGGCCGGACCTGATATTTGCCCGTGAGCGCCAAATTCTGGTTAGGTCTTTCAGTTTGGCTTTCATTAGGATGTTCGTCACTGATGCAAACTGGAGAGAACCCAGGATCCTTTCCTGAGATCTTCTTGAAGCCAGTTTGTGACTTAGAAATTGCTTGACTGACTTTGCTATTTCCTTCCTTTTGGACGATGGAATCGACAGAGTATGGGGAGGATAGATTCCATTGAATGCCTAGCCACTGAAAGTTTGACTCTGGAGTGAGTCTTGATTTGGTCCTGTTTATCTTGAAGCCTAGATATTCCAGGAACTGAATCACTTTCAGTGTTGCTTTGTTGCATTCCTCGACTGTTGAAGCACCCAGATCAACCAATCGTCGAGATACGCTACTACCATAACCCCTTGCGATCTGAGTTGTTGAACAACTACTTCCGCCAGCTTCGTAAACACTCTGGGTGCTACGTTGAGCCCGAAAGGAACTACCTTGAAGGAGAACGTCTGGTCGCCTATCTTGAAGCCTAGATAAGGACGGAAGTGTCTTGCAATAGGGATATGATAGTAAGCGTCTGTAAGATCGATAGAGGTGGTGACGGCCCAACGGGGAAAAGGAATAAGGTCCGCACCTGCGAGAGTGAGCTCTTGAACTTGTCGCAGCGAATGGCTAAGTTTAAGCGGGACAAGTCTAAGATTACTCTTCTTTTTTGTGAGCCTTTCTTTGGCACGCTGAACAAGCGACCTTGAAACTTTAATCTTTTGACTCTCGCTATAGCTCCTTTTTGAAGGAGATCCTCCGCATACTCCGTCAGTTCTTTGGAAGGAAGTTGACGGAAAGGCCTGGATGGAGGTGGGTTCGTTAACCAGCTCCAACCCAGGCCTTTTGACACAATGCTCTGAGCCCACTTGCTGAAGTTCCACCGGTGGCGAAAGTGAAACAGCCTCCCTCCTACCTGAAGTTCTTCATTGGTTCTGGTAACCTCCTCGGCCTCCTCTGAAGTGTTTTCCCCTATTAAAGGGACCTCCCGATCCTCTCCCACGAAAGGAACGTTTACCTCTGCCTCCCTTACCCGAGCGGTCATACTTCTGTGAAGATTGACTCTCGAAGGTTTGATTGTAAGCTGGAGAGATGGCATAAGAGGTGGAGGGCTGAGGCTGAGGGGAGATCACATAAATTGGCTGTGATTGAGCCTTTGAAGTGGAGGGCTGGGCTGTTTGCACTAAGGGAACCGCCGGAACTTGCTGAGAAAAGCGTGGCTGCTTTTTCTGGTAGGGCTGGAAACGCCTGGGTTTCCTTTGCCCTTTACCTCTAGCTGCAGGATCTTGCCTCCTCCTAGCCGTAAGGCCCCAACGGTCCTTAAGGCTCTGGTTCAACCTCGTAGCCTCTGACTGGACTTCCTTCACCATCGCTTCTGGGAAGAGATCTGCTCCCCAGATGCTTGACGAGAGTAACCTATTCGGCTCGTGCCGAATGGTTGCTTCTTGTAGGACATGCTTCCTACAATTCGTTCTAGCAGTGGCAAACTCAAACATATCTGACTGTACCGTTTGAGTCAGGGATTTGGTCATAAGTTTGAAAAGCGGCTCTGAACCATAGGCTATGGTGGCCACCTCGGTCATAGCCATAGAATTAATTGATCTGGCTAATCGCGATTTAGCGTCAAATTCAGCCTGAATAAGGCTATCTGGAAGCCTGGGTAGCTTTTTCACCAAACTGCTCCATAGCACAGTCCGGTTTGAGTTTGCCAGCTGAGAAGGTGTTCGGTAAGTCTTCCCATAATTCTCCGGCTGAAGGAAGTAACGGAGATGTAGGATCTGCTTCCTTCAGTTGAGGCATGGGGTCCCCCTTCTGGGCCGCTGGAATGGTAGACGTCGCGATCTTAGTCAGGAAAGGGAGCGGGGTACTCTCATCCATCGTGAAGATCGTAAAGGGACTCTTGAAGGGTTGGATTTTCGTATTAGAACAATCATGTCCTCTAAACACCTGAGCCATTCTCTCTGAGCCTGGTCACGTGAATAGAGGACCGTCTCCTTTGGTACCCTATCATCTCGAATCATGGCTGAGGCGGTGAGCCTTGCGTAGCCGATGAACGGAGGCTGAAGGTCTTCCGGGTAGAACTCGAAGTCCTCTATCCTTCGAGTTCCAAATTCCGGTATAGAAATGAGACCGTCTTGGAAGGGGGCGTATGACGCTACTCTCCACGGGTTGTTCATAGAGAACGGAGGTAGCGAGTCCATACGGGGGAAGCTGAGCTCCACCTGCATTGGAAGGTGGAGGAGAGGCTAGAGGAGCTTGGCTCATCAGGCTATAATGGAGTCTTGAGAAGTAATCCTATCCGACAACCGAGAGATCATTTGTTCCATGCTACTCTTTAGAGACCCCCCAACCAGGTCGCCCACCTGTTGTAACAGGCCAGCATTGGAGTCCAAAGCCGGAGCTCTGCTGGAGGTGGAGGGGTAGCTTTGAATTGGAACCAAAGGTAGCGGAACTGACGACTCAGCCGGAGTGTGAGATCTCTCTCTGGAGGATTTACTCCTCGAGGACTTAGAGCCGGACCCAGAAGCTTTAGATCTGTCTGCTCCGGGATTCCTAGCCGGAGACTTACGAGAGGAGGATGAGGCCGAAGTCGTCTTCTTAGACGACGACGACGTCTTTGTCAAGGATTTCACTGCTTGACCCTTGACCTTGGGTCTAACCGAAGCGTCAGGAGGAGTATACAATTCATCACCCGTAAAGCCTTGGAAGGATGGAGAGGTTGCAGGAGTAGAAGAAACAGTTACGCCCAAGGGTATCCCTTGGGTGTCCACCTTACCTACCTCGACCAACAGGTCGTCTACACCTACCATAGGTTTCTACATTAATATCCAACGTCGCGACTTCCGAGGAGATATCCTGGCCTTGGTCAGTCAATGAGGCAGCCAGCTGTTGCTGGATGGAAGGCGATAGTCGGGGCAATCCTACTGCTGGTGTCGACGTATCCTGTCGCCTTGCCTCCGGGGAAGATTAGTACCGCCAACCTTTTCTCCAGGATGTAGGGCATACCCTTGGCAGCGTTCTTCCCGAAACCGCCGACCCAGGCCCGCAGGGTTGCCAGTGCGGTATCCCTCACTGCCGGCGCCTGGAAGAGAGGGTATCAATTAGATTTAAGAATAACTTAAAACTAAAGATAACTTAAAGTATAACTTAAACTTATAGGGCTATAAGGCCCTTTGAATTTCCTTAAGTTAGAGTAATTGATACAAACTTAAGCACTAAAACAGATGCGGACCAGCTACCGGAGATGGAATACTTACCCCGTCTAAAAGCTGGCTCACCAGATCGTAACATATGGTACACGTCTCATGGTACCAGACCTGGATGTCCCCGTGCGGAGTCGCGCATGGAGCATGGACCGGCAAACTTCGTGTCCACACGGGTCCTGAAGTGTGGCGGCGCATCCCGGATGCTCACAGTTGGTGGTCTGTAAGTGGAAAGACACATGAGTATCTTAAAGAATATCACTTACAGGCTAAAGGACAGAAGAACTCCATTGCATGCCGGAGCTCGGAAAAAATTCGGGCATAGCCCCTCCCTTACTAGCCTGAATAGGCTATAAACCCCGGAGGTATCCGGTGAAAAGAAGGGAGTGGGGGAATGGTTTAAGGTACTTAAAATAAACTTAACATCTTAAACCTAAAAGCTCGAACGTACCGGACTAAGTCCCATGCGAGGCGGAGTGATAACTCAGTGAAACGGAGAGGTTAGACGAGACCGACTGTATGTTCCGGTCCACCCCGTGTGACTAGCAGCGTTTCCGCTAGATGCCAGGCCTCCGGTGGTAAAGGAGCCCTAGTAAGGTGGGAAAGAGCGGGGGCATACAGACTCGGGCTAGTAACGGAGCGACGAAGTAGTAATGGAGGGGGAAGGCCAGTCCCCCCCCACCTTACCCTCCGACCGGACGAGAGCCGGAGAGGTTCGCGTCCAGTCTGGGTCTGTCCCGTCCCTCTACCCCCTCCGCCTGGGGGAGAGAGGGAGGCAGGCTCGGTATGCGGAGCGAGCATGGGCAGGCCTAGCCACCCCCCCCAGACTCTATGGAAGAGCGGGAGGGGGGAAAGGTGACTGGACAGGCGTCGCTGCTCGTGATCACATAGTGCCCACGGGGTCGATAAGAACAACAACTAAGCCTAAAATATAACCAACTGATCAGCGAGATGCTATCGGGAAGCAACCGAGCTGGTCAGCAGTAACATAAAGGCCCAATAGGCCGTGACCTAGGCTAAGCAAGCCAGACGCCTAACTAACCTAACAAAATCACTAGATAACAATATGAATAACAAAATGAAAGAAAGAAAACAAATAGTAGGAGAAAAAATCCAGGAGTGTACGACTAACCCGAAGGAAAGTCTACCACTCAAAAGCTAGCCGATGCCGATACTAAGAGCCGTGGCTAGGGTCTGGATGGAAGAGCCTACATAAGGTAAAAGACATGCATGCATGACAAAACCGTGTAGACCTTACCCTAAACAAAGCGGATAATAAAATAGAGCGTACAAAGACAGGGGATGCTCTGGGTATGGGAGACCCAGAACGGACCCATCACGAGGCAGAACCATGCTGCCATGCTTCCGACCTAGAGATCGTATTTATACCTAAAAAACGGCAAATACGTGCTCAGGGCCGGAAAAAACCAAATAGCAATAAACACTGAGTACTTAACTTAGCTGCTGCGATGGCTGCACGCTCCATTGTAATAAAATCCAAACGAAAGGGCACAAAAACACAGAGAAGAAATTGGCACGTGTGTATCGTGTGCGCTAACTGAAAAGGATGGCCACCAGAGGCGCAGCAGTCGGCAGCATGGGATGGGTAGCATAGTAGGTGCTGCCCACTCTGTGGGTCGGCTCCCCTCTTGGGGGGATTTTGTAGTGGGAGAATTCTATTGGCATTTGGCTCGTGGTAGTGGTCTCACTCGCCATAGTGTTCATACCGACACTCTCTGGGAGGGTGAGCGAGTCAGTTATACTGACCTTTTTCTTTATTTATTTATTCTCTGGTATGTGTTAGTACATTTACCCTAGAAATAATAGATTAAAGGATATTTCGCGCAGCGACACGAGCTGAGCCCAGAAAAAAAAACTTTTTTGAGTCGACGTATGGTACGTCCATTCGGCATACGGGAGACATTTTGACTCGACGTTTAATACGTCCATTCGGCGTTTAAGGGTTAAGAACCTATTTTGAGAGCAGCAATTGCATAATGTATTATTTGAGTAATTTTCTAGTGTTCATTGAGCTTTAAAATTTTTCAACTGTTTATTTCTTCTCAGGCTGGAGGTTGCTGTCATACTTTTATAGATAAAGGGTATGAGTTTGATGTTGGAATTCATTACATTGGTGAAATGCATTACCAGTCTGTGACTAAAACATTTGTTGATCACATCACTAATAGGCAGCTGGATATGGGCACCTCTAGGTAAGGTTTAGAAAGTTTTAATGGGTGTAGATTATAGTTGCTTTCTTCAATTTTACTAGCTTATTCCTGTATTTGTTTATCTGCTTAGTCCTATGACTTTCTTGGTTTAGAAAATAGGTATGTTGTCCCATAAGGGAATCCTCCATGCACTCACCGCACATTTACCTGTATGTAACTTGCTATCAAGCTCGGTGACAGGACCAGCTTATGCTTAAAAGAACCCTGTTACATAAATTTAAGTTTGTAACATATTTAGGAAGATGCGATTGACTCTCAAGAAAAAATTGTAATTTTATGTTAAATCATCTGTTTATCGTGAAAACATTATCTTTAGTATATATTGCTACATCATCTGCTAGGTTAGAAATAGATAAGTAATTTAGACTGTTCTAGGAAATTTTATGTTTTTCAGAGGATGATTTTGATGAAGTAGTTTTTGCTGAAAAGGATAAGGAACTTCGTAGATATCCTGTTTACTCAGGAAAAGAAAAGTGGGCGGCAAGCCTCAAAAAGCATTTCCCAGATGAAGAAGATAATATTGACAAGTATGTGATAAAAAATGCACTTTTAGAATATTTTATTTTAAAAACTTATTTTTAGTTATACAACTTCCCAGTAATTATATAGCTAAGAGTTTCAGTCCCCGGCAGTTAAAATCTCTAAATTCGCGGGTCTTGCTAATTTTCTATTTGTTTTGGTTAGGTAACAATACTCCGTCCACTTTCAGGGTAAGAGAGAGAAATAACACGGCAAAGAGCTCAGTTTCTTTCTGCCGGCCGATGGCTGTGATTGTCAATTGCAGTTATTCCTGAAATTTGTAGACTTTCCTTTTGTAATGAAGTAGACTGTTCTTGTATTAGCCATTTCGACAAATCATTTTGACAGTGTTAGGTTCTTTGATAAGAACGAGGTTTTGTTTTTTGACTTTTTGTTTTTTTGTTTTGTTGTTTTTTTTTCTTTAGTGACCGTCAGGTCTTAGTGTTTTCGACAATGTCAGACACAGGTTCGGCTAGCTTTAGGTATTGTGCTAGAGGTTGTAAAACTAGGCTAACAAGGAATCGTATATTAATCACACTTTATGTACTAAGTGTAGTGGATAAGCATGTTCATTTATAATTAATGTAATGAATGTGTTGATTGGGACAATAGGAAGTGGAAAAGTTTGGAATCTCATGTAAATAAATTAGAGAGAGACAGGAAGAGAAAAGCTTTGATTAGGGCTAGTTCAAAATCAGCTAGTCAGGATTCTTCTGAATTGAATTCAGATTTGAATATTCCTGTTATTTCCTTGCTCCCACTTCTTTTGTTATGCCACCTTCTTCAGTTTCAGATTCCTACACTTCTGATCCCAACCCCATCACCAGTCTGGAAGAAAAGATTGATAAGCATTTTGCTCTGTTAGTACAGACTATGGAGCAGCTTTGTGCATCTATGAAGGTCCTAATGGACAAGGCGTAAAGCGAGTGTTGTGTCAGTGGAGGAGGTGGCTGTTCATCCCACCGATGCTGCCAGGCAAAGGTCATTGTCACACTCCCCAGTGCAGGGGAGGAGTCAAACTGGTAACCACCCAAGGGAGGTTAGTGGGGTCTGCCCATGAGCAGTCTCCCCCTCAGTTCAACCTGTTGTCACTTCCCAGGTTGAAAAGAAGAGCCGTCGGAAAGGTCTCTCCTTGGATGTGCATAACTTGTCGAGTTCGGATGACTCTTCACTACGCCAGTGGCATTCGGGGAGCAAGTCTCAGCTTCGGATGCAGCTCCAATGGTGCCTACTAAGAAGCCTAGAGATCCATGCCCCTCTTGCAGTCATTGGGACAGCCCAGAGCCTTTTTCTTCCGACTGCCTCTCGGAAGTTGACACTCTGTTGGCACCCAAGGCTTGTTGTCGTTTTTCGGCTCCTCTTCAAGCTCCTGTACCTATCGTGCAGGCGCGCCCATTAGACATAGTCAAGTGCCCATTGGCACCCAAGCTCCCTTCTGTAGTGAACCAGTTAGCGCCTGCTTACGTCGTGCTGGAGCTTCCATCAACTCCATTGGCTCCCGCTGTTGCTGCTGCTGCTGCTGCTGCTGCTGCTGCTGCTGCTGTTGAGACATTAGATCCCATTCAGTCGAAGCTTGACAGTATTCTGCTTTTACTGAATAAGCCACTCTCTTCAGTTCAAACTCCTACAACTCTGTAAGCACCCGTGATGGTCCAGCAAGTGCCCACAACAGTTTAGCTAGCACCAGTAGTAACTGAGGCTCCATTGGTATCGTCTCCTCGGACACCTCGAGACGTTCCAGCGCTGCAATCTCCAATAGAGGCTGTTTTGACATGGGCACAAGTTGATGCGGCCACACCTCAGACTCCTGCAGATGTGGATCTTTCTTGTATTTCATCTGAAGACAAAGCTACTGAGGATCAAGAGGCTCCCTCTTCAGCGTTGTGGGCTCGCCACATATCCGTTTTTTTTCAAACTGACTTCTCCAGCATCTCCTGAAAAAACTTTGGTTATGGATAGTATGCCTTCTTCTAAACCCTGGAAGATACCAAAGATGGTTTTCTCGTATTCAGCTAAGAAGGCTTTTAAAAAGATAGACGCTTGGCTTGCTGAAAAGAGGGAACAAGGCAAGACCTCTTTTTGTTTTCCGTCTTCTTGAATCTCCAGGTGGAGATAATTGTCATATGTACGAAAGAGGCTCCTTCCTTGAGTGTTTGCGCATCTTTGCAAGGAGATTTTTCTGGTCTGGTAGATGCAGCCAGACACTCGGCTTTTTCATCTGTGAAGGTTTTGTTTTCTGCCTCAGAGTTGGCCAATCTTCTGAAAGGTATTGTCAAAGTATTTGAAGTTTTCAACTTTCCCTCTTTATCTAAAGAGGGTAAAATAACAGAGATCAGCTCTGTTATTTTCCCTCTTTAGATAAGATACACTTGCTCCTGAAGCCATAATGTTAGGAATTGCTTCAGATCTGGAGAAGAAAATGTACACAGGATCTCCTTGCCCATTCCAAAAGACCAAGAAATCCTCCAGCAATGGTTTCGAGGCAACCTCTTCCCTTAAGAGGCCAGCCCTCTCGGGCCAGACAGAGATCCTACACAAGATCAAGAGGAAATACAAGGTTCATTTCCGAGTCCGTCGAGAAAACTTCTTTGAGGGGCTCCTCTAGCAAGTGAGGATGCCGTTCTCCACACGAGTGTAGGCGCCAGACTTCTAATGTTTTGGGAAGTTTGGCAGAGAAAAGGGCCAGAACCTTGGATTGTCAAAGTTCTGAAGGAAGGCTACGTTATCCCCTTCTTCAGGAGCCTCCCTTAGTCAGCACGCCAGTCATCTTAATGGCTTATTCAAGAAGATCAGGTAGGTTTTGGCTCTAGAGGACGAAGTAACTTCTCTTGTAAGAATGAGAGCAGTCATAAGCTCGGTCAAGATCGTTACTCTCCGAGCTTCTACAATCGTCTATGTACAGTGGACCCCCTGTATTCGCGTTCTGCAGATTCGCGGACTCACACATTTGCGGATTTCTCTCGGGAACGTTTCCCCGCATTATTCGCAGAAAATTCGCGCATTCGCGGTATTTTTCTATGATAAATATCCACAAATTCCTGGTTTTTTTTTATGAATTTCATCTCAAAATGCACTTTTTGTGATAAAACTATTAAAAAAACCAGTATGGACATTTTTAGTGGGTTTTTCTTGAGTTTTAACTAACAAAATAGGCTGTTTTTAGCGTTTTTATAGGGGTTCCAAACATTCGTCGGGCGGGTTCTAACTATTCTACGGGGCCGTCTGGTAACACATCCCCCGGTACGTACATCGGGGGCGGGGCCCCACTGTTAGTCCCCAAGTCATCAGGGGGCTGGAGGCCCATCCTGGATGTCAGGGCCCTGAATGTCTTCGTCGTAAAGATGAAGTTCAAGATGGAAACAAACCAAACATTCCTGTCATCCATTCACCAGGGAGATTGGATGACATCATAGATCTTCAGGATGCATACTTCCAAGTTCCCATACACCCCAAGTCGAGAAGTACTAGGGTTTGTGTTCGATGGGAAGATTTTGAATTTTGCGCCCTTTGCTTTGGATTGACAACGGCGCCTCAAGTGTTTACCAGAGTAATGGCTCCCATTGCGAAATGGCTCCACCTTCAGGGGATGCGAATATCTTTGTATTTAGACGGCTGGCTCTTAAGAGCCCAGTCAGTCAGTGTGTGGAGGACCTCAAAAAGACACTCTCTTTAGTACAGGAGTTAGAAATACTCATAAACTCCAAGAAATCTCATTTGATTCCTACTCAGGAGAGTCGGTATTTGGGAATGACCATAGTGACTCAGAGTTTTTGGGTTTTTCCAACCTGGAAAAGAGTAGATTCTTGTATGAGAAAGATACAAGAAGTTCTAGTCTTAAACTAGTGATCGGCCAACAATTGGATGAGTTTGCTGGGGTTCCTTTCATCAATGAACCGGTTTGTGTTGCTTTGCAGGCTACATCTCAGACCTCTGCAATTCTATCTGAAAGTGAGCTGGAACAGGAAGGACCTTCCAGACTCGCATGTTTTTCCTTTAACACAGGAAATAAAAGAGAACCTCCTTTGGTGCAATTCAGAGAAGAGACTGTCGTAAGGCAAGTCTCTCTCTCAACTGAAACTGAACCCCTACCTGAACTTCTTATCAGACACATCGGACCAAGGATGGGGGATTGCTTTTAGAGCAAAGTGAAGTCTTGGGAGTATGGTCCCTAGAGAACAGATCTCTGCATATCAATGTGAAGGAGCTAAAGGCAGTACACCTGGTCCTTCAGTCCTTTGTATCAGAAGTAGAGAACAAGACGATAGCGGTCTACACGGACAACACGACTGCTCTCTCATATGTCAAGAAACAAGGAGGGACTCTTTCTCTCTTCATGAAGTGGCAAGATCTCCTCATTTTTTCAGAATGAAACAATGCACGTTTAGTCACCAGGTTTGTCCAAGGAAAGCTAAAATGTTTTAGCGGATGAGCTTAGTCGTCGGAAATAGGTCCAGCTGACGGAATGGACATTGGATCTCTGGTCTGCTTAGGCCTTTGGAAACTGTGGGGAAAACCAATGATAGGCTTGTTCACCACATGTCAGAACTATCGTCTCCCTCTATTTTGTTCGCCAGTTACAGACCCACAGATGTGGGCGGTTGATGCTTTTCTTCTGGACTGGTCAGACAAGGAACTGTAAGCTTTCTCTACGTTCAGCCTGATAAGGCAAGTGCTGACCAAGTTCCTTGTACACAGCAACGTCTCTGATCTTGGTGGCCCCCTTCTGGCCATCGAAGGAATGGTTGCCCGATCTTGTAGATCTATTGGTGGACTTCCTGAGGCTGCTTCCTCAAAAAAAGCAGCTACTCAGACAACCACACTTACACAGATTCCACCAAATCCTGCCTTCTCTGGCCCTGATAGGATTCAGACTGTCCAGAAACTCCTTAGAAAGAAAGGGTTTTCTGAAGGAGCTTCAGGGGCTATCTCCATGTGTAGGAGAAGATCTTCTAGCAACATGTATCAGAATAAGTGGAGAATCTTCAGGGAGTGGTGTAAGAATTCCAACATCTCTTCTTCTAAGACCACTGTGATGCAAATAGCTGATTTCTTGCTTCATTTAAGGTCAGTAAGAAACCTGTATTCTTCTACCATCAAGGGCTATAGGGCTATGTTAGCATTGATGTTCAGTCACAGAGGCTTGGATTTGTCCTCCAACCCAGACATCTCTGATCTCATTAGGTCATTTGAGACTTCTTATTGTAAAGATTCTCCTATAGTGCCTTGGAATCTGGATATTGTGTTAAAGTGGTTGTCTAGGTCTTCTTTTGAACCTATGCATGAACTTAGTCTGAGGGACTTCTAGAAAAACTCTCTTCCTTGTGTCCTTAGTGACTGCTGAAAGGATTAGCGAGATTCATGCACTTGATAAAAAAATAGGCTTTTCGAAAGGGAATGCCATTTGTTCATATTCCTTGAGGTTTTTAGCCAAGAACAAGTCTCCCTCTAATCCCTGGCCACATTCTTTTTAGATCCCTATTTTGACAGAAGTCCTGGGTAATGAAGATGAGGAAAGAACTCTGTGCCTAGAGAGGTTCTTAAAGTACTACCTTCACAGAACTAAATACATATGTGGAGATTTTGGTGTTCTGTAAAAATACCTTCCAGACCTTTATCTAAGAATGCACTAGCATTCTTCTTAAAAGACGTTATCCGAGAAGCACATTCTTAAGTTAAGGAGGATGTCCTCCCGGTCTGCAAGGGTAAAGCTCATGAGATTAGGGCAGTAGCCACTTCCATGGCTTTTAAGAGAAATTTAGCTCTTAGTTCTATTATCAATCCTACGTTTTGGAAGTGCAAATCTGAGTTTGCATCGCATTATCTCCATGACATTGAAACAGTGTATGAAGACCCTGAGTCCATTTCTTGCAGTTGGTGTGGTGTTGGGAAAGGAAGTGTAGGAAGCAACCCTTCCTAAAATATTTTTCTCCTTGACACAAGGTGTGAGGATTTATGGGAAGCCTGAAGGTATGAAGTACCTGGAGTACCCTTCAGTCCTTGTTAAGGTTGTGGTGGATATTTTATTATTTTGGTTGTAGGTAATAATTTTTTCTGGTGATATTTTGGTACTGAGCCCTGAGGAGGAGCAATTAATGTTCATCCTTTGTTAGCCATCAGAATTGTCCTTCACTACAAAGGTCCCACTGTGTAATAGGGACTACATGGCTTTACCACCATGCCGTTACATGATAAGATGATTGGCAACCAGAGGCAGTATTTTCCTGCTTCAACTCCCTTATCAGATAAGAAATCAACAAACATTTTAATTAATGTTGGCAAAGTTTTTCTAATCTTGGTCTATGTATTTTTATGAATCTGAGGTAGAATTATCCATGCTTCCCACCTTCTTGCAATGTGGGAATCAGCTATATAATTACTGGGGAAGTTGTATAATTAAAAATGACATTTTCATGATAAAATACAGTTTTAATTGTACTTACCCAGTAATCATATAAGCCCACCCAGCATGGGTTTGTGTTGATAAGCATAAACAAACTGAGCTCTTTGCCGTGTTGTTCCTCTCTCTTACCTTGAAAGTGGGCGGGGTATTGTTACCTAACCAAAACAAATAGAAAATTAAAGCAACCCAGGAATTTTGGGAATTTAACTGCCGTCGAGTGAATCTCTTAGCTATATAATTAGTGGGTAAGTATAATTAAAACTATTTTATCGTGAAAATGTCATTTCTGCTAAGCAAGTCTTATCTTCCTCAAAAATAAAATATAAACTTGTAGTCTTTGATTTACTCGCCCATTAATTCATTTTTATGTCAAGGCCATTTGTTTCAAAGGTAAGGGCAAATTATTCCTACACGATATACAAACCCTCAGTCCTTTACATAAGGAATTACTTTCAGCATAGCTGGAATTACGGCCGTTAAATTCTTGAACAAGGTGGTTAGGCAGTAACTTCCACCTGGTAGGCGGGTAGACCCGCCTGCCCGGATGTAAACACTCCACTTTGCTTTCAGCCACCTTCTGATAAAGACGTGTGCTTGTGAGCTCTTGCTGACTAGCCATTGATCATTTTCCCTGTATGATCTTTAATTTTTTATTTTAAATAAATGTGCATACAGTGGTCCCACCGTATTCGCGGGGGATGTATACCAGACCCCCCCCCTAAATAGTTAGAACCCGCGAATGTTTGGAACCCCTATAAAAATGCTAAAAACAGCCTATTTTGTTAGTTAAAACTCAAGAAAAACCCACTAAAAATGTTTATACTTGGTTTTTTTAATAGTTTTATCACAAAAAGTGCATTTTATGATGAAATTGATAAAAAAAAACCCCAGGAATTTGTGGATATTTCTCATAGAAAAATACCGCGAATTTGCGAATTGCCGTAAATAATGCGGGGAAACGTTCCCAAGAGAAATCTGGGTGGGCTAAACCTGTGTTGCTTCGTGAAATGCTCCTTATAGCACCATTTCTAAGATAGTATAAATATTGCTAAATATACCAGAGAAAAAAGTTGCATGGAATGCTAGAAATATACCCAGCTCGCTCACCCTTATAGGGTGTCGGTATAGTAACTGGGGCGTGTTAAAACCACTATCAGAGGTCTTCTGCCATTTAGTCTCTTCCTTTGTCAATCTTCCCTTTCAAACTATGCACCATACCAGCGCCATCTACCGCCCAATACTGCTACCAGCGCCATCTACCGCCCAATACCGCTACTACTAGCGCCTCGATAGCCATTCCTTTAAATAGCACTGTCGTGTACACTTGTGTCTTAGACTGTAACGACATTATTTTGGAATAAAATGAGATGCTATAAACGCCAGGAATCTTCAATATCTAAGTTGAGCACTGCAATTATCAATTTATGTTTGTAAGAGTAGCGAAATTAATCATAAGTATGTTTTAGTTGTATGTTACATAAACGGAGCCTAGCTTGCACCGCTCCCGAGTCAGCCATTACATACATCGCTACCCGTATCTTTATGACGACTTCCAATTGGCCACCTATACTAATTGTAGTCGTGTTGCTATTGATTTTGCACTCACTCAAGATTTAATAAAATTTGTAGATATCCTGACGTTTTATAATAGTTATCCTGGCGCGAGGATGATTTGGACCTACTTACACAAACCAAGGAGATTCCTCCCTGGTTTGGGAAGTAGGCCAGATGGGTTTCCTTCCATCTGGAGAGGCTTCTCCCCTTCGATTCGTCGGATCGGGAGTTCAGCCTATCTACCTCCCCTCACGTTCCACCGGTTTGCTCAAGGAGGATACCTCCTTCACCTTCCCAAGGAACCCTTGAGGGAGGAGTGTAAGGCCCTTAGGGACCTTATTCTGTTCCATGAGCCCCCCTGGCCTACCTCGCCAGATCGTGATTGAAATCACGTCTCTGGAAGGTTAGGCTATCCGCTCAGAGCCACCCTGGCTGTCCTGATCAGATTGTTTTGATCGAGAGAAGGTTAAGCTAAGCCACTCTTTAAACAGAATTATATCCTTATCCTCTTTATCCTTTCCCCTCTCGCACCAGGGTTATTGTATAGCGTTTAGTATCATATAAATTATTGTATTATTTTAATCAGTGTGCAGTCAGTCTATAGACCGTCAGCCCCTGTGATCGATTGGATCCACTTCTGACCGCGAGGTGTTCCACCTGGCTGGTCGTAGTGTCCCAATTGATCGCATGTGAGCCACCCCTCTAGACGCCCTCCTTCCCCCCATTCACCTTCACGGGATGACATAACTCGCTCACGCTACTTCACGTAGATATCCGAGTCATATCCCCTCTTGCAGAGGGGGTGAGAGGGAGTGGTTATAGTCGGAAGGGGTACTCCTCACCTTACGTAGTAGGAGTAGTACGATGGTACCTACCCAGACGAGCCCGGGTAATTTCCAGCTCGTTAGGATGGTATTAGCCACGTACTCTCTTCTTGCCTTCCTATCCCTACTTCCCTACGTCCTCTATCCGTCCGCCTCGGTGGATCCGGGCCCCAGCGGACATCGTTAGTTGTGCATATAACAAACACGATTCCTTTACGATCAGATCCAGGCCTAGGTTTTACCTTTTACTCTGTTTCGATCCCTAAGCTGGACCCGGTGGTAAGAGAGATAGCATTAAAAGGGAACGGGGACCGGAAGGAGAATTTTGTCTTTCCTATCCTCAGTCCTCCATACATTATCGATCCTCCCGCCATGGCGGGCCCGGGTTACAGCGGAGATCGTTCAGTTATGCATATAACAACAAGATCTCCCTTATGAGCGGATTCAGGCCTAGGTTTTACTTATTCCCCTTTTTCGATTCCTTAGCTAGACCTGGGAGAGAGAGAGAGAGATAGTGTTAAAAGAGAACTGGGACAGGAAGGAGCATAGATTCTGTGCTCTGGTTCAAAATTCATTTAGTTATTTTATTTTAATTGTTTTAAAATATACTTTATATTTTCGATCAGTGTACTACGCCGGGTAGTCGACCCCGGCAGGTAACCTAGAATCGAGGCATTTATTTATCCTTACCTAGCCTCTCTCCCCCGCTTCCACTTATACCTCGGCACCCCACCCCAGTGGCGGTGGCCAGTGACTAGCAGAGGCATTCTTAGTTACTAAGAAACCTCTCCGATGCTGACGGATTCGGACCAAGTCTAACTTTCCCCGGTTTCGTTGCTATTAAACTTAATATATAATGTGTGTGTGTATGTATATTATATATATATATATATATATATATATATATATATATATATATATATATATATATTTTATAATATATAATAATATATATATATATATATATATATAATATCTATATATATATATATATATATATATATATATATTATATATATATATATATATATATATATATATATATTATAATATATATGTGTGTGTGTGTGTGTGTGTGTGTGTGTGTGTGTGTGTGTGTGTGTGTATATGTATATGTATATATATGTTATTACAAGACTTGAGGTGAATGCATGGCGGGGTCAGAGCTGGCAGGAGAAGATAATATGAATGCCGTACATAATGCATGCCGCCGCAATTTATTATGGCGATGACAATACAGAATGCAGGTTCCAGCCGGAATTGATCCTCCACAGCGGACCTACTATGTAGTGATACTCCGGTATTGATTCTAATATTACATACTCCGCCAGATACATATCCGGCAAGTCCATACAAAGGTACTTATGTATCAGTTTGTAATTACAGGTGGTACGCTGTCAGAAGACAACCTGCACTGCAACCCTGCAGCAGCAAGGCAGACAGGAAGTATGCCGCACTCGCACGGCCTGTGCGGTCCAACTAACAACTTGTCGGTCTGACAACCAGTTGAGAGAGAAGTCTGTTACAATCTGGTTTTGAGACTTTACTACCGAGAAGGTAAGTACCAATTCATCGAATGATTAGTTCACTGAATGAGATATTGTAAATAATTGGAGAGATATTGGGATAGTTATCAATGTTCAGGATACTTTTAAAAGAGGATACTTTTTAAAAGTAACTGTCTCTTTCAGAAGCTCCCTTACTACCCAAATGCGGAAGTATCAGCAATGGTACCAGTAGATTTGGCAGCCCTGATCATTGCCAAGATCCACGAAGATAGATAGGCCGTGCTGGCAACCCAGGCAGAAGGTAGGCTATATGAAGCATTTGGTAAACGAGCAAAAGGACTACTTTTTAGCTCGTCTCATTCTTCTTCTTCATTTTAGAGTTTACCAAGAGACCTACGACTTCGAGGGATAAGCCGGGCTCGGTAATCCCTAAGGTAAGCTGAAATAGTCACTCATAGGTCTATTATAAGTCCCTTACTAAACCTTACAAACTGAAGGCTATTTGGGAAAGTCATTCTAGTTCGTCATCGGCCACCAAACTGGTGACGAACACGACAAAATCTGCCACACGCACAGGCAGGCATCGAACACAAAGGCATCTAAACCCAGATCCTAGGATCTCGGGTTTAACCTAACATGTTTTCCAGCTTGCTGAGACAGGAGATAGGTATCCTGACTCAGCCCAGTTCTAGATAACATCACAACTCAGTTGTTCTCGAACATATAAATGTCAGGTCAGCCTATTCAGTCGTTAGTAGAAGGACTGAAGATCTAGGAGACCTCGAAGTAAGGAGCCCCCCAACCCGGAAAGCCACAACTACTCCGGGCAGTACCAGACATATCCAATTGTGTCCCTTCAAATCAGTAACCCTTGGGGGCTACCAACACAGGCCCTCTTCTCAGAGGGCATGCAGAAGATTGAGGGCGGGGAAGAGAACCCGGCCAATAGAGGACTTCAAGTTCCTTTCACTGGGTCTCCAATTCCCTTGTTCAGGCTATACATGTCTGATTGAGAACTCACTGATCTGTGAAGACAAAACGCCTAAGGAAATGGTCATCTTCCCCAGAGACCAAGCTCAATCAGCCTGGGTTCAATCCCTGGCAGATTGGGAATGCACAAATACCAAACTGGCACGCCACAATAATCCCTTCACGATTTTTGTGGTGCTAGACGCCACCTCCTTTCCGTGTACCTCTAAAGTAGTAGAGATTACACTTCAGGCTACAGCAATGGACAAATCTATACATTATATCAGAGAGACGGATTTACCATCCGTGGTCTCTCTGGGAGAAATGGAGTGCGGGGTAGACGCCCCGGCGACATTCTTGGTAGGCATATTGAACTAAAATTGTGCTACAAAGCTCTTCAGCGGACTTTTTACCCAGACTCCCAGAAGCACGGGTAAAGGTGAAGTATGAAGCCGGAAGGCGCTTGACTAGGTTTAGCAATTCCGCCACTATAGCGGAAATGACAACCTCGGTCTATACGGATGAACCATGGTTCAAGATCCGGACAAGTCATTGCTTCACACCTTACGATGCAATGTATATGACTTTGCAATAGCCAGGAAGAACTGCAGAAAGCATGTTTTGGCCGATGCGTCTATTTACCATGAACCTAATAGACTCATCAAAGCTTAGGTCTGGGGAACAATCTTGTTCCCTGAGACCATACAGAACAGAATCCCGGGCAAAGCAGCTAAGGTCAACCAGAGCTTGCGAGTTCGCTGGGGCTTGATCCCTAAGAGGAGATATGAATTCTTGGGAACACAGCCCACGGGCATGAAGGGAGCAAGAGGTTCTAGTCTTCCTAGACGACGTAACCTCTAACAGTGGTACATGCTGTTCCAGTAGGCCAGCTAGGTCAACCATCCACCTCAAATGGTCAGCCACAACAGTCCGCGCTGCTGTAGAAACAGCCCTCTCAGCAGCACCAAAGCTCGGCTTCTTTACCTCTTCCCTGGCCATACGGACTCCAATAAGAACCATGTGTATGTCACGGATAAAACAGACTCACAAGAGGTAGCCGAGCCAGAGCAATTTTCCGTACAGCTGGCGTAAGAACTTCCGGCAAGGAAGAGACTTCACAGGAAGCCGGCACAACCGACTTTCGACGAACCAGTTAGACTCCTCAAGTAGGAGAAAAGCGGTGCTTATTCAAGAACCGCTGGGAATCAGCATTTGGTAGAACAGCATAGTATCACGAGGTCGGTATGGAGTAGGGAAAAGTGCCCTCCTCCATCAACCGAAATATATCAGAATCCAAATACCGGATGACATAAAGGACACCTAAGACTTTCTGTAGAAGAAAGTAATTACAGGTGCAAATACTTAGAATTTCAGGGATGCTTCTCCAGGGATTCCATGAAGATTCAATCAAACAAAGAGTAATATTAGACTTGTTTCATTGAAACTCAGGTATTCAATACGACAAGTTCCATATGCTAACTGTTTTCGCAGGTACGGACCTTACTTCCCCATGGGGCCGTCACAATACCTATAATCTTATAGATACTTGCTATCTCGTTCCGGTAGCAAGTCATTTATGCCTTTTCCTAGGCTTTCGCCTTTTCCTAGGCTTCAGACTAGGCAACAGGCTTACGCCTTCAAGTAAGGCTATTTGGGCTTATCAGAGCGCCCAGAATGTTTACAAGATAGCGGAAACAGTAGTGCAATAACCGAGTACACAAGGGATAGGCCTAGTAATCTCCTAGACGACTGGCTCATCTGAACTATAAACGCCAGGGAATGTCTCAAGTTAACCATAAGTGTTAAGTTTCTGGTATTCCTAGGATTCCAAATCACAACGAATCCCTACATACTCCGACACCACGGTTTCATTGTTGAGTAAACAGTGGGACCTCAATCACTTAACTTTTGATCCCACCGGGGAGAAAAAAAAAAGAAGTAAATAGCAAGGTTGCAAGACAGTTCCTCAAGGCAGACAAGCATCCCAGAGGAACCAGAAAGAGTTCCAGGTTCACTCCAATTCGCGTCAGTAACATGGACTCTACTAAAAGCCAGCGGAAGCCTATATTCCGGGTTTGGCGGAGTAGAGCGAGCAGGGAATTGCGAGACAGAGTTCCCGCATCCAGCACATTTACAAAGACCCCGTCCATGGACAGAAGTCAAGAATCTGACAAAATCATCACCAGTATGGTTCCCTCCGCCAAGTTTAGTGGTCCATATGAACGTCTCACTAAGCGGTTTGGGAGACTACCCCCAATATGGAAACGCTCAGGACACTTGGTTCCTAACGTCCTACTAGCTTCATAGCAGTGTTTGGAAGCCATGACAGTTTTCTATTCTTAGTAACTCTCTTCAGAGAACAGCTTTCAACCAAGCCACATAATCAGGTCATGATAACAATCTTTTCATTGACAACAAGAAACAGTGGCACCTGTCAGCAACTCACTTGGCAGGAGCAAGAACTTAGTGGCGGATGCATTGTCAAGGACAACTCCGCTACAGTCGGAATAGTCCTTAGACAACAGGTCATTTAGATGGATCAGCCAACAGAATCCAGATCTCCTAGTAGAATTATTGCCATAGAATCCAACCACAAGTTACAATATTTCATGTGCCCTCAATCTGGACCCCATAGCCCAGGCCACGGATACCAGATAGGTTGGAACATTTGGCAGAGGATTTAATTTTTCCCTCCAATAAATCTACTAAGGCAAGTTCTAGGCTAACTCCCATCCTTCTAAGGACAGATTGGGCTGTTAACCCCCAACGGACTCAAGAGCAATGGTGACCCGTAACTAGGGGAATTGGGACTCCGCCTCAGATGGACCCCCAACCCTATACTGGCACGATTAGTATAACAAGGGCGGCGGACGCTTCCTCAAGGATTTGGAGGGTCCTAACGTTATAGAATTTATGAATTTCACGGCACAAGAAGATGCCAATATGACACCTAGTTCTTAGAATCAGACAACGGAAGTCTATGGAGAGGTCCGCAACTGTGCAGAAACATTTCAGCAATTGTCACGAGACTTGACAGTCCTGACTAATCTCTCCCTTTTCCCTAAAAAGACCCAATATTTATGACAATGAAAATGAATCTGGCTTTTACGTTCCTTAGGACCCTGTTCAAGAAGAGCCTACCAGCTAAAATTATTACCACGACCAAATCTGCTTCAAGGAGGTACTCCAGTTTGGTTCCACATTATCAGATTCATAATTTCATCGATTCCAAGTACTTGTGCTAGCTAGAACAAAATCATATTGATTTTCTTCCATCCAGAGAAGTTCTAGTATCTCCAGATTCACTGGGCGACAATTATTAAATATGTATTGGCCCCACTTCCACAAGATTTATCCCTATGTCAAGTCAGAACTTCAGATCAATTTTAGACAGATCTTCAAATAAAACTTCAGGTCCTTTATTCATTTGAGAGGTGGTGGAACAGTCTCATTTAAGTGATTAAAGTCACGATTCTATAACTTTAGATAGGCTAACCGGAATCAATCCATACATACATGATGTCCGAGCGGCGGCTCCCTTGATAAGTCACTTCCACCACATGAGCTTTGATGACCTTAAAGAAGTATATAGGATGGAATTCAAGTATTTAATCACCACTATCTTAAATCCTTGAAAGCCCTTAATTAATTCAGCAGTGGCAGGGGGGGAAATATTGTTTCCCCTAACACAGCCTAGTCATGCTGACATACCTAGTAGTAATACATTGTCCTTCTTTAGCTCCTTTTCTCTCCCAACCGCCTCGCTTAGTCTCTAGCCTTCTTCTCGGGATTTTCACTTGGATTGTATGATTGAACCATTCTTGTAATGGTTATAATTATAACTACTAATCATGTACATATAAAATATATAGTATTGCTTGCTAGCATTGTAATCACACAGGCCTTACCAGTAATTGTTTCGATGATAGTATATAGTACTTACTGTAGTAAGGACCTAGACTTAAGATATTGTTAAAATCTGTTTAGATTTAAGCAATTTAATGAATAGGGTGGAATTATCTTAGAGTTAGTTTCTCCCTTCCAGTAGTCTTATAGAAAGTATATCCAAGCTTGTGGGAGTAATTCTCTGTTACTATTTCAAGGAGCGACACAGGTTTAGCCCAGAAAAGGGATTTTGACAAAGGAAAAATCTATTTCTGGGCGTATGACCTGTGTCGCCCAGTGAACCCACCCCTTGCTTCCTCACCCTATAGCCCCAAGCTTGGGTACTATTTTCAGGAATGGCTATCGAGGCGCTAGTAGTAGCGGTATTTGGCGGTAGATGGCGCTGGTATGGTGCCTAGTTTGAAAGGGAAGATTGGCAAAGGAAGAGACTAAATGGCAAAAGACCTCTGATAGTGGTTTTAACACTCCCCAGTTACTATACCGACACCCTATAAGGGTAAGCGTGCTGGGTATATTCCTAGCATTCCTACAACTTTTTTCTCTGGTATATTTAGCAATATTTATATCTTAGAAATGGTGCTATAAGGAGCATTTCACTGGGTGACACAGGTCATACGCCTAGAAATAGATTTTTCCTTTGTCAAAATCCCTTAATTGACTTTAATAATTAATATGCAAACCCTTGATAGTGGCCTTTCTACTTTGTGTTAAGGGTTGGTGGCAAGGGTATTCCAATATCTTTATTACTACATATTTTCGCCCTTTAACGTTACGGCGAGACGTATTCATCCGAAATCTACGCTTACACTGGAAATTACCGGGGGAAACTTCGAAGGTTTGTTCTTTGTTTCTTCTGGTAATTCCTCTTCTCCATCTGTTTCTTCTGGTAATTCCTCTTCTCCATCCTTTCGCTAGCTATCGGATGAAGATAGAGGAGGAGGCGTGTGGTGTTGGTGTTTGGGGAATCTCCTCTCATTTTGGAGGGCGGGACCCTTGGATTCAAGAGGAGTATCCTTCGGCCTCGAAGGAGAACAGTTAATTGGGTAGAAGTGATAAATCTTCGTTGACAATTGCCACTCATAATTATGTAGTGGTGATCTGCTCAGCTCGACCAGATAGCTCTGCTGATCTGAGCGCTCGGCTCTAACGAACGAACTCTGCTCTTGATCAGTGCGGTTCCTTGCCAGGACACAGCACCCTGCTTCCTGTGTTGCAGCGAGCTTTCAGGGGTCGTCGTCTTTTGTCTTCGTTATCTGACGCCTCCTAGCCTCCCTCTTCAAAGGGATTCCACGTACTAAAAAGAGGAAGGTATTCTCCACCCCTTAAGAAGTTTCGCTTCGAGACTTCCAAGGGTCTGCACCCTTTCTATGGAGAGGAAGTAATTGGCTCTCTCTTCGCCTTACCTGCCCCTTCTGGAGCGGGAACCTGGACGCTATCCACAAAACATAGTGTCTTGGGAGCCCCAGGAATTCAAACCCAGGTTCGTTCTCCTGTCTGGCTCCAAGGGCTCTGCTCAAGGAACCAGGGCTGTGTCGGGTATACCCCTGTATGGGTGTGTCTTAGTGTACAACGTCCCATGGGTGTCATACACCCACAGTCAGTGATAGGTAGTCTTCTCTCCATCATGATAGTGGCACAGGATGAGAGAAGGGACCAAGCCGTGTTGGTGGCTATGACCCACCTGTGAAAGCCAGGAATGGCTCTTCTTTAGGTGCCAAGATCGATGTCACTGTCCCTTGGGACAAGGCATCTGAAGGAGATAGGAGGAGGTCCTCTGTGTAGTCTCTTCGTGAGGTTTGATCACAGAGAAGATAGATGTGTAGCAAAGACATGGCAAGTTCTCACCAGCTTTTACTGTATTTAACTTCAGTCAACTTTCACTCACTTTTGCACTAACGAAATGGTGTAGGAAATGAATGCTTCATGTAACAGAGTGAGAACATCGCAAGTATAGGGAAGAGGAGGCAAGAGCAGTCAATCTCCTCTCTTTTTTTCCCTCTACTTCCAGGTTATACAGGAATGAACAAGGACATATGAGGATTTCTATGGAGTCAACTCCTCAGGTTTGAACCCAAGAGACTGTTTTGGTTCAATCTTAGTATCTTACTGAACATTCATCAATCTGTTCAGGATGGATAGCACCGAAGGGTTTGAGCACCTCTCCAGTGCTACTGTATTGGGAACAACCAGTTCGGCTTGAACTAGTCGTCTTCAGTATCCTGTTATCACCATAGAAGTCTCCCTTCGGGAAAACTTCACCTTCACTCTCTTCATTAGAGAGTGAAGGAGGTCTGCTTCCAGTCCTTATTCTTGTCCCTCGAATGAAGAAGAATTAGGTTGGAGTGCTATTTACAGGAACCTACAGATATACTACTAGTATATTTCTCTCGCGACATGCTTCTGCTATTAGTTGTATTGTCTGAGTAGTAGGCGCATATCTGTAAGTTAATTCTTCTGGTATGTGACTGAGATGAATAGTACCTTCTCTTATTTAGCGCCTTAGCGGCGTGGATGGTATGGTATTAGCGTCCCATCTCGGTGGTCGCGGGTTCGATTCCCGGCCATTCCATTGAGGAGTGAGAGATGTGTATTTCTGGTGATAGAAGTTCCATGCAGCATAAAACCACCATACAAACAAACAAACAAACTTCTCTTAATTAACCAGAATCTCAGGACAGCCTTTCTGGTGTCCCAAGAGTAACTGGGTTAGATTTTGAGATAACTAGTGGTATTGTTTCCCAACACCACAGCATTTGCATGATCACCGAACAAGAGGGTTTTCTTCCCTCCCATTTCGGTTGAGATGCAGATGCTCGAGTGTATCTTTTTTACGCTTGATGGTTCTAGCCGAACGCATTCCTTCATGGAATGCACTACCAGGCAGCTCAGTATGACAGGTCAAGCGAATGGTATACGGCTCTGCCTCAGTACTGCTCGCTTTCCGAGATTCTTTTCGGTTTGGTATTGTTTCTCCTCTGTCAAGGGTTAACTACCAATCCAAAGTTCTCTGCCCAGCAATCACAGACTTAGGTCTTTGGTTGGATCAGAATTCTCGCGTAAAGCGCATCTCTACTGCACCACATTTACCGTTGCGAGAATTTTCAGACAGAGATATATCTCATTAGACTTGTTATCATCTTTCTGTTTACCCCACGGTATAACATAAGTCTGTAGCCTAGCCTTTTGTTCCATCGCACCTACCCCGTTGGCTGCTCCGATGACAGAATGATTTTCCTCAGACAATTTGAGTTTTGTCTTCTAATACACATTTCATAATTCGTAAGGTGTTCAATTATTCTTTGTTCACCCCGAATTGTAAATGAATAACGTAAGACTTCGCCTGTTCCCCGCCCTACTAGCTGTGCTTCCAAAGTAAATAGAAACTTCCTCCCTGATCCAACCCACAAGAAGCGGTTCTTCATTACTGAAAGACTCTGGTTTCATTGCAAACTGAGACTTTCTCGCCAAGCAGTAGTGAAATAGTGGATTAGCTTTTTCAGTCCTCTGTAAAACAACAGGGAATAAAGCCGTCTTCATTGGTTGGTGTCATCAACAGGACTTTTTCTATGATCAGAATCTTGAGAGTTTACTTCTCTCGAGTCAACTGTGAAGATGTAGGTCCACATTCACTAGTAATATAGTATTGTTTCTCCTTGGTTGAGATTCAACTACTGATGAGAAACTTCTGTCGTGCCATCACAGGGACCTCAGTCTCTAGAAGGCTATTGACTATCGTCTGATGTGCTCATGCCTCGCGAGAAACATCATCTCACCTCTCGACATCGTCAGCGAACAAGATAGACGTTTTGTATGGTTATTCTCAGCATAACCCTTCAAAAGGCGGGTGTCATGTTGTAATTACATCTCGGATCAGATGGGATGCATGATAGCACAATCAGTCAACATCTGTTGACGAATTTGAGTCCTTCATGATCTGCGCTGTGGACTTTGTATTGGTTGATCCAGATCAATCATTACTTTGTCCTATTGGTGTGTTGCTGTACCCATGAAGGATCGACACTCTTCATTGAGTGTCGGTGTCTTAATCCACTGCAGACGGCCACTGCAGAAGTGTCCAATGACACGTCTTTCTCCGAGTCGCACGAGATCGTGAGAGACTTCTCTGCAGTTGGATAGTCTAGTGGATGGGTACATTTCATCACTCCGAAGAATATGTCAGACCAGAAGAGGTCTCATTGTGACCATATTTTATATCTTTCTTCCATTGGGTCTGCCCACAGGTCCTTGGAACCTCCTTTCCTTGGACCGGTGGTGGATGCTTGCAGGTTGTGTTTGCTTACCCGGCTCCTTCAAGAGGACAAGTTGCATCTCGCCTATGGTGTGTGGTAATAGAGGTAAGAAGGGTGCAAGAGTGACTGGCCTCTCCAACTTCCCCACCTCGTTCTTCTGCTCCTCTTCCTTTGGGTTGAGATAGGACTTGAACTTACACTGGCTGGTTGGGCGATTGATGTGGTAAGCTTACACATCGAGCTTTCTTTCCATTTTTATTATCAGAATCATAGAAGCAATCCTGCTCCTTCCTCTAGCAAGGGGAGGAAGGAGACTGCCAATAATGCAAACCCTTCCCAGAACTTTGCATTAATGCCTCCAACTCTAAAATATTCTTCCCAGCCCTTTTTTGGGTGAGTTACAATTCCTCACTCATTTTGAAAAGGCCCAGAAGTTTGACTCTGATCATGCAGCTCCTATGCCCCGATCAAGTTGTCATGGCAGGGCACTCCTCCTCCTCACTCTTACGACCAGGAGGAATAGCACAGGTGTGCAGAAATCCAATCAGTTCTAGATGCTCACTCACATTCCTCCCACCAATCAGTGAGTCTTCCTTATGTAAAGGACCGAGGGTTTGTATATTGTGTAGGAACAAATCACAGTTTTTGAAAGTAAATTGTATTTTTCTTAAATATACAAACTTGGGGTCCTTTACATTTATGCCCTCCTCATGCCACCCCTCAATATGAGCCTGGGCCAAAAGGCAAAGTGGAGTGTTTACATCCGGGCAGGCGGGCCTACCCGTCTACCAGACGGTAGTTACTGCCTAACCACCTTGTTCAAGAATTTAACAGCCGTACTTCCATTACGCTGAAAGTAATTCCTTATGTAAAGGACCTCAGGTTTGTATATGTAATTAGAAAAAATAGGATTTACTTTCAAAAATTGTGATTTTAAATAGTATTGTGTTTCTATAATATATATGTTATTTAGAATGTGTCATTGTCTTTTTTATCATATGCAATTTTTTTTTGTCCATGGAGAATTTTAGATCTTAGTAGAGAGACAGTACCTTTTGATTACTCGCATTTTGCGTATGCCTCCAATTAGTATTTAAATTTCATTTTTCCCAAAGATTCTTCGGCATAATGGATGATGTACGACGCAACAGCCGTACTGCAATGTTAGTCAAGTTCATTCCTCTTTGGTGTGTGAAGATCTTTGAAACAACTGGACTTATTAACTTGTTTACAAATTTCTACAAATGGAATGCATTGACAGTCAAAGATGTATTGTCAGTAAGTACATATAGTAATGAATGAAGATGTTCTATATGTTTCTTTTGTTTTTACTGTATTGTATATAAATATTATGTAATTAACATGGGCAATGTCAACATGTACATGACCCTGTCATGGGGAGTCATTGGCATGGACTAGCAATATCATATGAACATCTTTTTTAAATCAGAAATGAAAACAATAGTTACCCATTTCAAAGAAAGGAGTCATATAGATGGAAAAATTCAAACAGTTGTTTGTTAACAAAACTGTTGCTAAGATAGGGAAGTTTGAAACAGAAAAAATCTGTATGCAACACAGCTATTATCTGTATCAAACATGAAGGGTTGAAGTAAAACTGATATAGTAAATGCCGTATGAAGGGTGTTGAGTGAATATTTTGTAGAAGATGTATGTTAAGGGCAGTAAGTTTTTATGATGAAAGTAAAACTTAAGAGAGATGGTCTGGTGTAAAAACTAGGTCTAAAGCAAGGATGTGTTTTGGCTCCATGCACATTTAATGTTTATGTGGAGTTAGTAATCAGGGAAGTGAGAGAAAGACAGGTGATGTAGGAACAGATGTGATGATAAGAAAAATGATCAGGAATGGCATATGGAATAGCTGGTGTTTGCTGTTGATATAGAGTTGCTTTGCAATAGCAAAGAAAAACTACAGAGACTTGTAAGTCTGAAATGCTGTGCAGCATTTTTAAGAGCAAAAAGTTGAAGGTAAATAATAAAAGTATAGTAACACATGTAACTATAAATGGAATCCAGGAACATGGAAGAATGAATGTGAGTTTAGATGGTGAAAGAATTGAAGGTATTATTAGTTCTTACACTGTATTTGAAGTATACTGTGAATATCAAGGTCAGTGCTTAGATAAAACAACTGAGTTGTAAATATGAAACTAGGAAAGGAATTGATCACCTCAAATGTTTTGTGGGAGAGGTGTGTTTAACCCTTAAACGCCAAGCCTCTATTTAGAAAAGTGTCTATCGTATGCCGGCGGCGTTCGGGAGTTAGTGCCGAAGCAGAAAAAAAGTTTTTTTCAAAAAATCACAGCACGCTTAGTTTTTAACATTAAGAGTTAATTTTTGGCTCCTTTTTTTTTTTGTCATTGCCTGAAGTTTAGTATGCAGCCATCAGAAATAAAAAAACAATATCATTACATATATAAATATTGGAATATATGACAGCCCGAAAAAAAAAATTTCATATGTAATTGTATACAAATCGTGCTGTGAGCAAAACGGTTAAAGCTAATGAGTTACTTTTTTTTGTTGAATTGTACACTAAATTGCGATGATATTGGTATATAACAAATCGTAAAATGATCAAAGCAACACAGAGAAAATATTATCACAAACTGATGCATGAATTCGTAACGCGCGGATGTAAAAGAAAGTTTTTTTCTAAAATTCACCATAAATCGAAATATTGTGCTAGAGACTTCCCGTTTGTTGCAAAATGAAGGTAATTGATTGAATATTACTAGACTGTAAATGTTGTAGCTAAAAATTGCAGTTTTCGACCATTTCGGTCGAGTTGAAGTTGACTGAAGGTCGAATGTTTTCTATTTATCGTTATTTATATGAAAATATTTCAAAACTGATAAAAGCTACAACCATGACTTATTTTTTGTTTTATTCTACATGATATTGCGCACATTTTCATGTATAACACTTTATGCAAGGCCTAATATAAAATGGTGCAAAAATTATGACAAGGTGACTAAAGAAATTCTGAGATTTTCTAAAGAGTTACCGCACACAGAGGGAAGGAAAAATTTTTTTTTTTCAAAAATTCACCATAAATCAAAATATTGTGCTAGAGACTTCTTGTTTGTTGCAAAATGAAGGTAAATGAGTGAATGTTACTAGAATGTAAGATTTTTAGCTTACAATTGCATTTTTTGACCATTTCGGTCTAGTCAAAGTTGACTGGAGGTTCAAATTTTGGCATTTGTTGTGATTTATATGAAAATATTTCAAAACTGATAAAAGCTAGAACTATGAGTTATTTTTTGTTGTATTTTACATGAAATTGTGCACATTTTCATGTGTAACACTTTATGTAAGGCCTAATAGAAAATGGTATGAAAATTACGACAAGGTGATTAAAGAAATTCTGAGATTTTCAGCAGAGTTACCGCAAGCGGAGGGAGGAACAAGTTTTTTTCAAAAATTCACCATAAATCAAAATATTGTGCTAAAGACTTCCTGTTTGTTGCAAAATGAAGGTAAATGATTGAATGTTACTAGAGTGTAAGGGTTTTAGCAGAGTGACTCGCAAAAGTTTTACAAAACACGAATGCGTTAAGAAATCGCTCTCCGACAATGCGTCGCTGATGCTTTGTAGTGTGAGAAGAAAGAAATTTGTGCATGCGCGGCTGGGTAACGCTTGTAAACAAAACAACAGCGTGATCGGTGAACTCCCAGCATCCCTCAAGGCGCATGATTTAAAATCTTTTGCAAACTAGGCCTATAACTATTTTTCCGCGAATATTTTAAAAAACTTTTTGTAGTCAACGTACCATACATCCATTTGGCACCCGACAGACAATTTTAGTCGACATACAATACATCCAGTCGGCATTTAAGGGTTAAGAAAGCCTAATTTTTGGAGTGTGATAGGGGATGGTTAAATCAATTCTCTTTTATTGTGAAATGTTTATGTTGAAAGTGAAGGAGAGAAAAAGGTACAGAATAAGTATTGTGGGAAATTGTTAGTGGGATAAATGCAAGGCAAAATTATCTTCATAAATGCATGGCATACCTATTTATTTCCTTCACTGCTATATCCAGAAGGATAATTTTAAAACACAAAATGTATAAGATTGCTAAAACATGCATAAATTCTTCAGTCAACATAAAAATGAATGTTATTACATTTTTCCCATATATGATGAAACTTTTTTAACTCAACCTCAAGTAAGCCATTACATTTTTCCCATATATGATGAAACTTTTTTAACTCAACCTCAGGTAAGCCCGATCTTTCAACTGAACCTCTACAAAGGTTAACATCAGCCACTCTACCTCCTCTTAGTTAGCAGATGTACTTTAACTATACGTAATATACTACAGTACCATATTTGTTCATTATCTCTTATGTGGTGATAGGTAGTAAGTACAGATTTGCAGTCTGCAACAAATTTGTTATTACAACCATTCAGAGTACAACATTAGGATATAAAGGACATGGAATTGCCTGTTGTTGTTTGAAGTAGGAAAATACTTTTGTAAGGCATCACCTCATTCCACATTAGGCATTTTTGCTGATTCATCTTTGCTCAGCAAATTGTCTACATTGTCATCATCCTTTGTAGATAGTGTCATCTGAAGTTTGCAGTAAAGCTTCAGTAAGACTTGCATGACATTTGGAATAGAAATGACTTTCATTCTAGAAGAAATTTTATGATAGAAGGAAAATAAATGAAAATGAAAGTAAGCATGTGCAATATGTTAATAATAAGTTGCAAAGTAATGTCAGCAGGAGATGAAAAAAAATGGTAATGATACATTATTTAATGTACAGAGTAACCAGTAAGTACTCTGAAAACTAACACTACAAACTACAAAGAAAGTAGGTTTGCCTAATCTGTACAAAGTGGGGATTTGTAGTTTTGTTTTATTTGGTGTGCACATATATGTATATATGTAGTCTAACAAAAAGTACATTATGTACATATTGCACCCTCCAAAACTGTTTTATATCAAGTTTTGTATAGTACATATAAAGTTGATAGGAAAGGAATAGACCATATTAAAAACTATGTATTGTAAAAATCTCATTGGCATATTTACTGAAAGTTTCTTTGTTCACATCAGAATGACTGAGCAAAATGTGCAGTTCCCCTCGTGCTAGGCTGTGTACAAGTTGCTACTAGATACTGTTCAAGATATATGTACAGTATTGCATTTTTATTAGAAAAGTGCAGCCAATATTTAACCATATGCAAAGTTAATGCAAACGTGAGAATAGAGCAAAGTTGACAGCTACATAACTCTGAACGTATAAACTACTTTATTTAATTTGTTGTGTAGTAAAAAGTTTTTAATTTATGCAACTCATGTTTCTCTATATTTGCAACAGGATGTAATAGGGAATCAGGAGCTGAGAGATATTCTGTGTTATAATTTTGGAGATTTTGGCACTCCCCCAAGCAAAGCTGGTCTTCCCATGCAAACACTGCTTCATTCACATTTTGCTGCAGGTAAGTTTTACCTGTCCACACAAATTAGTATTTTGTTATCTATTGTTGGCCTTTGCACAGTATTTCAACTGTGAGTGCATGTGAATAACGATGATTTCCTTTTTCCACCAAAATGTGTTTTCATGACATTTAGTGGTACAGTCAGCCCTTGACTTACATAGGATTTAATCATGTTAGTTTGACACAGTGGGGTGTGGAAAATAAGGGAAATAACAGATTCAAGCATATTCCAGATTTATAAACATGACTTTTCTGTATTCTGAACGCTTAACAGAATTCACATGAAGTATGTGATATGAAGGCATCGTCATCCTCATGATCCTTGGAATGTTGTGAAGCAAAGAACTAGGGTGTTAGTGAGTGTTAAAAATGAGAGTGACAGAGAGAGAGATAGAATGATATTATTCTATACTGTTTTCTGTAGTTACAGTTTCTCTTCCAAGTGAGCAAACAAAAGCAGTCTGTAAATTTAGAATGAAAGAAAGAGATATGTTGCTGCTACTTGAGAGTATTGTATGTATATATACATATAAATAAATAAGTTTTGATTGGGGTGATTCCATCAGTACTTGATTTCTTTCATCTTGTCACTTCCGTATTCCTATTAAAAGTTTCCCACTTTCTACGGGGTAAGTATCTGACAAACTTGCTGTAAATCAAATCCGATTTAGTGTAGGGTAATTGGATAGTTTGTGGACTTCATTGTAGTAACCTGCTGTATGTAGTACGTACATTAGTTTACTGCAATTAGACTCCACATCCAAATAAAAAACCTTATTTTATTGTTTTGATAAATTGCAGTAGAAATAAGATGTACATTATGAACATGGAAGCCTAACAGCTCAGGTTGAATGGTTCCTGTTTTAAGTGGCTGTTAAACTATAGTAAAAGTAACAGGTCTCTAATGTGTATGAACACAAAAATAATGTTAGCAATTTTTTATATTTCACCATACAACCTTGTACTGTATAGTCATTTTTTACTAGTAGTTATGCAAGACCAGTGAGATCTATTTGTAGTTGAAGTTAGATTCATTGGGCTGTTAGATAGGAGACTAAATGGAATGAATGAAAAGTAACAGCTGAAAAGATGGAGTTGGGGTCAGACATGAAGCTTTAGTACTGCCTGCAAGATGCTACATAAGGAACACTGTAGGTATAACCCCTTTATATGGCCTTACCAACATAGTTGCTCTACTAATTGGTACTGTGGTGACCCATATATGACCCAAGGAGTAAAATTTTAGCAAGTGAAACAGGGATTCTTTCCAATTGGGAGTCATCACCCATCTTGTCAATGACCACCTCACTCATTTTAACCAATGATTGTGACGAAGTGGACATTATGGTTTTAAAATGTAAGGTTTCATTCTGCAAACGTGGTTTTATTTTTATGTGATGTTTAAGAAAGTCTTTTTTTTTTCATCTTTATGTAGGTTCTAGTTATCCAGTTGGGGGAGCATCAGAGATTGCATTTCATATAATTCCAGTTATTGAAGAATCTGGAGGCAAAGTTTTAGTCAGAGCTGAGGTACGTTTCTATAATTATCATGATTCAGTTTTTAAGGAAATATTTCTCTTATAATATTTATGATTTAATCTTGAAACATAGTTGCAACAGCTCAGGAAAACATTGGAAGATAGTGTGAGTACCATGTCTTGAATAATTTCATCCTAGATTTAATTTTTTTTTCTCAGGTTGAGCACATTTTATTGGACTCTGAGGGCAAAGTTTGTGGAGTACAAGTGAAAAAAGGAAGTTCATCTATGGATGTCAATGCCCCTTTGGTCATTTCAGATGCAGGTAGTACAGTATTAAGATATTTATATAATGGATGATGCCCACATTTGCAGTTTTTAACATCCCCTAGACTCAACCCTTATTTACCAGACAGAAGAAGAATGTTAGTGTCATGGTAGTGTGGCAGAATCAAAGCTAACAACAAAGCAATCAAAGCTCCCAGCAGTTATGTTAATCGTAGCGACTCTCACAAAGACCCTCAGCCACACTTTCCCCTCTACGTTACTTTATTTGACAGGACAGTTGGTTCACCAAAAACTACAGACAACAACTTCTCACTCTTGTACTTACCATTTATGACTGTCTTCAAGGCAAGAAGCTGTGCTGTCCGCTGGATAAGGTCGTCAAGACACAACCACCGGTGGGAATCACAACACAAAACAACCAACTGAGTACTACAACCATACAATAACTCAACAACACAACAAATCACTGTACAGATGAACACCAACAACATCAAAACAACAACCTTACAAGTCCACAAACAAAACAACAACACCAAGAAATCACAACACCTCACCAACACACTCAACAACTCACAAGCTCAACAACCTTCCAACTATACAAGCACAACATCCTTCAAGCACCAGCACAACAACCTTCCAACACACAATACCAATAACAGCTCAAATAAAACTCCAGAAAAACACAATACAATTGACCATCAATACTATCTTCCAAAGACCGCTCCCAACTATGACTGACTCCTTACGACTCTTCATAACAGACTGTCGCCATAGACTGCTTCGGCGACCGCTCCAACCAACAACCCAGATGCTTATGCCTGCCATCAAATCACTCCTTATTATCCATCCACCAGTTATGATTCTCTCTCTCTCTCTCTCTCTCTCTCTCTCTCTCTCTCTCTCTTCTCCTCTCTCTCTCTCGCTCTCTCTCTCTCTCTCTCTCTCTCTCTCTCTCTCTCAACCCAACGACACCCTTACTTACTCTCTCGCTCTCACTTACTCTCTCACTCACACTACCTTCAAAGACATTGGCAAATGTAACTACTATTATCCATTATCACTCCTCCATAGTACATACTTGTGCCTTTTTGACCCGTCAATCACCCTCCTCAATTTTTGAGTTTGTAGCACTCTTAACAGTTTCTGTCCAAGATTCTACAGTTTGTTTCTTCACTGCAGGATTGTCATTTTTTTCAGAGTTTTCTAATAATTACCTCATTAACATATACATAAGTGATTTGATATTTTTGAGCAATTTCACTTCTTTCTTGATAAGTGATACAAGTGTGGTTTCTACTTGCTTTGGCCAGCTACATGCCCAGTTGATATTCCAATTGCGGTAAGGGCAGGTACCAATCCATTGTTCCAATCGCTGATAAGGGCAGGTACCAATCCATTGTTTTTTCAATAGCCTGATAGAACAGCATTTAAGGCAGTCTATCAACATAACCATATCCACCATGCTGTAATTGTGCCTTCAGCATTGACTTCGTCTCTATCTTTGTCAGCAACATCAGCAGTAACCACACCTGCTGCCCAGGCTTGAGGGTATTCCATGCCAGGGACCCAGCTTATCAGTGTTCACCTTCTGAAATCCCAACCAGTCACAATCCAGACAGAAAATCCATGGTCATATATGATTGATAGTGGTTGTATTTAGTTAGTGAACTAATGTTTAATGACATAAAAGAAAAAAAATTTAGTAATATGCATCAACATGTACTCATACAGAATTCTAGAAGGCAAGAATAGCTCTCTGTATTCAATAAAAAAAAAGATGAAATTAGCCACAGAAAATTGAAAAATAAGTAAATTCATGTAAAAAAGAAAAAGTTAAGGTTTGATAAACTGGACTTGGTTTAAGGTTGGATGGATGATTATTGAACTAGTCTGGAGGGCTGAGAAATAAATGAATAAATTCTGAAGGGGTTCCTTTAATATAACTGCCTTCTGTTGATGACCTCAGACAGAAATGAGTATTGGGGTACATGAACTAGCTGTAATTACTTTTTTCTCTAAATGCTGTATGGTATTTCAACTTGAAATGCACATTTGTTCAGATACGTAATACAACCCTCGGTCCTGTAACAATAGGAAGGTACTTTGCGGCAGCTGAAACCGGTCGTAAGCTTTGAACAAGGGGGTTTGGTTAGTTAATTACTTGTCTGGCAGTTGGCGGTCGTAGGCTCTGTTTTCTTCACTTCGTGAAGGCTGTTTATCTTTCTCTTTTACTTAGTGTGAATGTACAAAGCCTGCGCAAGTACGTATCTGTGTTTTGTATTTCATTCTCAGTGAATATTGCAAGTGAATATGGATTCCCAAGAGCCGGAAAGACCCCCTCGCCCCCCATCAGCCACAGATTTTGCCCTGGTGTGGAGGGCCGTAAGTGTGGGGCCTTCCGATCATCTGTAGAGGTTGATCCTCATGATTTTTTTGTATCGTGTAAGAGGGCGAGAATGCTCTCGCTCCGAGACATGTGATACTTGTATTTTTTGGTCGGAGGAGCAGTGGGAGCGCTATGGGGGGAGGAAGAAGCTGCGTAAGCTGGCCAAGGAGTCGTCGGAGGGTTCTCCGGCTACGCCCTTGGTTACGGACACGTCTTCCTCTTTTCTCCCTCCATCTCAGCTCCCTCGTATAGCTCCTTTCCCTTTGGGGGAGGTTTCTCACTCTCTCCTCTCTCGATCAGTCGAGCATGGAGAGGGGCCAGAGATACCCCGACATCCAGTCGTACTCGGGGTCCTCCGTTCGCTCAGGGTGGGAACTGTCCTCCCCTGGGCGAGGGGAGACCCCCCCCCTACTAACTCACCCGCGACTTTTTCCTTTCCTCAGACCTGCTTGCCACGGGGGATGATCTCGGACGGGCCTGGTACTTGCTGGGGCTGCAAGGGACACCGACAGTCCAGGGGCTGCTGAGTCACCTGGCGAGAGGGGCCATGCTGGTAACACACGGGCCGATCACCACAACTATCACGATGGTGTCCACGCCGGGCTATGCTGCTCTGCCGCACCTGGTGTACACTCAGCACGTAGCCACGGTGACCCCAACAGCTGGTGTGCAGGCGCCGCTGCCAGAGGTTTCGATGCCTGCTGTGACGCCCCCACCTGGTTTTGCTTCTCCTGCTGCAGCCCCGGACTTCTGGTGTCCCAAGAGCTCTCCTCTGGACCTGCCTCCTGTGCAGAGGATGCTGCCGGTTCCTGCCCCGCCTCTTGTTCCTGAGTATGCTGCCGCTCCAGCCTCTGGTACCAGTTCCTGCCGCCGTCGTTCCTGCCCGTGGTGTTGCTGCTCCCACCCCAGGTCCTTCCGGACAGGTGCAGTCGGGCCCTGTTGCTTCGGCAACTGCCCCGGCTCCGTCCTGGATGGAAGACCTGATGGTGGTGCTGAAGAAGCTGACAAAGAAGAATAAGAGGAGGAAGGTGTTGTCATCGTCTTCATCGTCTTCTTCGTCGTCGTCGTCTGCCGCCGCTTCCCCTTCAACTTCTAAGGCCCCACAGCCGAAGAAGAAGAAGGTTGCCTCCTCCCCCCCTAAGAAGGCTCGCTCTGAGACTTCTAAGGGTCCGTCCCACTCCGGTGGGACGGTTGGGACTTCCGCGGTCCTCCTGTCCCTTCAGGAACGGGGCTTGTCTCTCCTTCCGCAAGGAAGAAGAAGACAGGGACCGGAGGAGTGCCGGCTAACACAGGTACCTCCTCGCCTGGCGCCAGAGGTTCTGCCTCGACGCCAGGTACCTTTTCGGCCTATCGTTCGCGAGTCACCGAGTGTACGGTCATCTGGCGGGGTGACCGTACAGCCATGACCCAGGCAACCGAGTCCGCTCGGCGCCAGGATCCAGGCAAGGAGCGGAAGACTGGCAGGAGGGGTTGCTCAGGTGACTCTCACCAGACCAGTGATCGCTGTCATGGCGATACGCTGGTACCCAGGGTTGACACGACGGTCCCGCTCGCGGGCTGAGGCGAAGAAGCGGTCCCCTCGGTCGCCTGAACCAGCCTCAGCTGGTCCAAGCGGCGTGACGCACCGTGAGGACAGGCCTCGCTCCCACCGTGACAGCATACTCTGCAGGTCCCCTGACTGCCGCTCCTACCGGGACCGGGCGGAGAGGGGGACCAGCAGCAGCTCTTCTGACGCTCGGGACCGTCGCCGCTGTTCTCGGTCCAGCCGCTCTCCCCGGGAGAGCCGCCCGACCAGGCCTGCAGCTCGATCGCCACCGCGGGTTGGTGATCGCCTGCAGCCCCCTCAGCACACCGGTTTTGCCTGTGGGCGCAGGGGGAGCATCAGGTCTGCCTCTCCAATCCCTTCAACTTCCTCGGGCTTCACCGGGAAGAGCGAGGCGATCAGGAGTGATCGCGAGGGGCGCGCTCCTCGCGATCCCGCCACGACACCCTACGAACCTGGCACGGTCCTAGGACCGACCAGATCGTATGCGCAAGTGAAAGGAGGAGACCAGGAGGGGTCTGTTGTAGTTCCTCCTGTGGAAGGAGGAGGGTTTCGGGAGGCATTCTCGCTGGACGGGCTTGACGGTCCGTCTCCGCAGGATGCAGTCACTCCTGAGATCCAGAGGTCATTCGCAGAGGTTATCGTGCTGATTCATCAGCACAACGACCTCGGGGAAGGATCTTCACTCCCACCGTCCGAGCCCACATCGGGCTTAGAGTCATTCTTGGGACCTAAGAAGGAACCCAGGATGACGGTGGGTCTGCCGCGATGGGCCTTGGCTGACAGCGTGCTGAGCTAAGTGGACGCTCTCATCTCCGGACAGGAGGGTTCGCTTTGGTCAGGTAGGTCTCCCAAGCTTCTTCCTCCACCTCTACCGCGACAGAGGCGCTTCTACGTGCCTTCAGAGGACCCTCTGCCGCCCAAACAGGTTAACCCAAAGCTAGCTAGGCTAACTCCGGGGGTGTTTCTGCCCCAGCTTCTGTCGGAGAACCTTTGGTTCTCGCAGTAAGAGGCACTTGCCTTGGAATCTACCGCAATGGTAGCATTCCAAGCAGTCTTCTGGATCGACCTGTGGTCCCTCATCGTCGAAAGCCGCCGGCCCTCCTTGTGGAACATTACTCCTGAAGGGGACCTGGCTTTTGTGAGACTGTGCCAGTCTGGGGGTAGGGCCATCGCCTACCTGGCCCACCAGACGGCTAACCTGTGGGCCAGTCTGGTTCTCCGGTGTAGAGATGCTGTTCTCACCTGAGTGACCGGGGCGGCTGGACGTGAGGCGGCTCTGGGTCTTCGCAACGGACCGGTGGGCGTTGTTGATTTCAGCCTTTCTCTTCCCCAGAGAGATGGTGGACGCTGCGGTGGAACAGCGGTACACTGACGACAGTGACCGTCTTGTACACCAGGCAGTCTCCAAGGTGGCTGGGCAACTTCGGACGACTGTGGGCTAAGCCCGAGAGCTTAGCTAGCGCTTCCTCTGCAGCCAAGACTGTTGCCTCATCGAAGCCGAGAGGAAAGACTGCCTTCGACTTCTACTGTAAGGAGTGACTGTAACCGACCCTCCTCCCAGTCCTTCTCTCGAGGAGGATCTGGGAAGAAGAAGTCGAAGAGAGGAGGGAAACGCTAGGGATGGCGTTCCCCCTCACCTCCTGCCGGAAGTTGGGGGGTTGCCTGGCGAGCTATTGGGCAACATGGCAGCACTACGGTGCGGAGACCTGAATAGTAATGTCCTTCGGGAGGGATATCTACTACCCTTCGAATCTCGGCCACCCCTCACCTCCAACTTGGTCCATCTGCAAACCTACATTCCTGGCTCGACCGAGGACGTGATGCTTCAGCAGGAAGTAGAAGCCATGCTGAGCAAATTTGCTGTGGAGATCGTACAGGATCAGTCGCCGGGCTTCTACAGCCGACTCTTCCTGGTGGAGAAGTCTTCGGGAGGCTGGCGCCCGGTGATAGATCTCTCTCCCTTGAACCAATTCGTTCGCCAGACTCGGTTCACGATGGAAACAGCACGTTCAGTGCTCTATTCCATCAGGGGAGAACGACTTCATGCTTTCGGTGGATCTGAAGGACACGTATTTCCAGATACCCATCCATCAATCCTCCAGGAAGTACCTCCGCTTCATCCTCGACGGGACGGTGTACCAATTCAGGGCACTTTGTTTCGGTCTCTCAACCGCCCCACAGGTGTTCACGCAAGTGGTCACGCTGGTGTCGGCTTGGGCCCACTCGGTAGGGATACGTCTCTTGAGGTATCTCGATGATTGGTTAGTCCTGGCGAGCTCCCACTCACAGTTGCTACAAGACAGAGATCGACTCCCCGAATTCTGCCGCGATCTGGGGACCGTAGTGAATTACGAGAAGTCAGACCTCGAGCCCAAGCAGAGGATGAAGTACCTGGGCATGCTGATCGACACGGTAGCAGGGCGAGTCTTCCCCACAGATTCGCGGATCAGCAGATTCAGGGAGGCAGCAAGACAGTTCCTGTCTCTATGGGAGCAACCAGCTCAGCAGTGGCAGGTCATGATCGGTCACCTGTCGTTTCTCGAGAAGCTAGTCCCTCACGGGCGTCTTCACCTGTGGTCTCTTCAATGGAGACTAAAGGAGTGTTGGTCACAGGCAAGGGACCCTCCCTTCTTCCCCGTGTCCCTCACAGAGGAGGTGAGGCAGGACCTAGCCTGGTGGCTGGACGACGGGAACCTCGTAAGAGGAGTGCCTCTTCGCACTCTCTCTCTCTCTCTCTCTCTCTCTCTCTCTCTCTCTCTCTCTCTCTCTCTCTCTCATCCAGACGTGGCGGAAAGGCTCTTCAACCTGTGGGGGCGTCCAGTCGTGGATCTGTTCACCACCCGGCACAACAGAAAACTCCAGGTTTTCTACTCGGTTGTGCCGGACCCATGGGCAACTGCAGAGGACGCTCTTCAACATCCGTGGGACAACCTCTTCGTCTGCGCCTTTCCCCCGTTCTGTCTGACTCGCAAAGTGATCAGCAGGGCGTTGATCACCGCGAACCTTCGGATGATCCTGGTGGCGCCCAAACGACCTCAGGCCGTTTGGTACCCGGACCTGCTGGCTCTGCTTGCCGAAGTGCCGAGAGAGATTCCCCCCTGGCACAACCTCCTGTGCCACCCACACGTAGAACGGTACCACCGGTCCGTCGAGTCCCTGTGTCTTCACGGCTGGCTGTTAGCCACCATCTCGCAAGAGATGGCTTTTCTTGCAGCACAGCAACAGAGATGGCTGGATACCTCAGACAGTCCTCTGCAGCTGTCTACCAGGGGAAGTGGTCCGTCTTCCGTGGTTGGTGTCGTGGACGGGGTCTCTCTCCTCTCAGAGCCACTCTTCAGCAGGTAGCGGATTTCCTCATCTTCCTTCGTCGAGAGAAGCTCCTCTCCGTCCAGTTAAAGGATACAGAGCCACCCTGGCCCTAGTCCTTGAACTGCGAGGTGTGGACATCTCCTCTTCTTTAGAGATCTCCTTCCTGATGAAGAGCTTCGAGAGGTCTTGCCCACCCAGGGAACTCAGGCCTCCGGGGTGGGATGTGCTCGTCCTTAGGAGTTTGACTCGCAGACCCTTCTAGCCACTCCAAGAGTCGTCAGACAGGGATCTGACCCTCAAGACCCTCTTCCTGCTGGCCCTGGCATCGGCGAAGAGAGTAGGGGAACTTCATGGTCTTTCCTTTGATGTCAAGCATGCCAAGGGATGGGGATCCGTGACTCTCGATTTCGTCCCAAACTTCATAGCAAAGACTCAGAACCCTTTTGGTCCCTGACGACTGGTTCAAGTCCTTCACGATCCCCACCCTGAAGGATTTCACCGATAATGATGCGGATGAGATGCTGCTTTGTCCTGTGAGGGCGCTAAGGCGCTATCTGAAGAGAACTCGGCACCTCAGGCCTGAGTGTTGACGCCTCTTCGTTAGCACTGGGGTTACCAAGAAAGAAGTTTTTCAAGAACCACACTTTCTTTCTGGCTGCGTGAGGTGATCAGGAGGGCGTACGACACAGCTGATAGTGACGACACCTGTACCCTTCGTCCAAGAGCCCGCGAAGTCAGAGGTATTGGTCCAACCCTTGCGTTCCGCAAGAACTTCTCCCTGGTGCAGGTTCTGAAGGCAGGGGTTTGGGCAACCCAGACCACTTCACTTCATTCTACCTTGGGATATCACCCACAGGTCCTTGGACACTTTTTCCTTGGGACCCTTGGTGGCTGCTCAACAAGTTGTGTAGTCTACCCAGCACCCGAGCAGACAGAACAGCATCGCATCCTTGTGTGACTGTATGCATGGACGAGTGAAAGAGAGTGTGACTGGCTTCTCTTCCTCATTTGTTCTTCTCCTCTACCTGTGGGCAGAGTGCCGCGGTCGTCACTATGCTGAACCGGAGGCCGATGCAGGTAAGCTACACAACCAAGCTCCATTCTATCCCTTTCAGTAGGGATAGAAGTGTCTATCCACCACTCCCTGACAAGGGGGGGGAGAGTGGAAGCCACAAGAGACAAACCCATGACTTCATTTTGGGTCTTGAAGTAGGAACTAGTTCTTGCCTTTTGCTATTTATAAGAGGTACGCTTGTCTCCCTTTTTTAAATCTGGTCCAGAAGTCTGACCACTGATCCTGTGGTGCACACCCCAATCAGCTGGACAGAGGCTAGGATCCCTCCCTTTGCTCTTACGACCAGGGAGGGAATCCAAGGGTTTTGTATACGTATCGGAACAAATAACAATTTGTCGGAAAATTGTATTTTTCCTCATATACAAACCTGAGGTCCTTTACATATAGTCCCACCTCTACTTGTCCCACTGCCGGACAAGTAGGTTAACCTACCGAAAAACCCCCTTGTTCGAAGCGTACGTCCGGGCCTTAAAGCAAAGGGGAATCCTCCCTCCCTCGCCAGTCGAGCTGACCGCTAACTGCTGGACAAGTAGTTCTAACTACCGAAACCCCCCTTGTTCGAAGCTTACGTCCGGTTCAGCTGCCGCTAAGTACCTTCCTATTGTTAAAGGACCTCAGGTTTGTATAGTTAGGAAAAATACAATTTCCGACAAATTGTTATTTCTGTGAAACTTTGGCAGAAGTTTTTATGGCTACAATTTTCACTGAGTTATCTAATATGTGTGTGTTAAGTGTAATTGAAAGATTTGACATCTTTTATATTTTCACCAGGTGTTTACAACACATACAAGAAGTTATTGCCTTTGGAAGTAGCTTCATCATCGAACCTGTGGTCCGTGTTTAAGAGTTGTGAGTCTGGACCTGGTTGCATGTCAGTCTTTGTGGGCCTTGATTGCCCTGCTGAAGACCTTGACATATATCACAGGAAGAATGTTTGGGCCTTTTCAGACAATGACATTGATAAGGTGAAACACTTCTAAGTGTTATTTTTGTAGTAGATACAATTGACTCTCAGTACATGGTTGTGAATATATTCCTTAACAGCATAATCCTTTTGGGGTGCAGTCTACTGTGTTCTTTGTGCAGCCCCTGAAGGCAGTTCAAGGCTCTTTGCTATATCCCTTTAATTTTTACCTGAATCTGCTCAAAATTTTATGTCACCTCCATTTACTGTGTTCCCATTTGGCTGTCAAATTTCTTAAGCTGTTTTGTCCCCTCATTATGTATTGACATCTTTATACAGTTAACAAGTCCCTCATGAAATGTATGTTTGTAAATGTTATCTAGCCAGTCAAACTTGTAAACAATGTATATATAGAATGTTTAATAACTTTTCCCAGAAATACTTATCTTTTATGTGAAAATTCAAAATATTGTTCTGGTTTTTATTCTGTACTCATAAGTATACATAAAGCTAAAACTTTACCTTTTACTCTTTGTATGCTCCTTTTTGTCTCCTACCATCCAGCTGCACAGCTTAAATTTCTCACTTCCCCAACTTTTACCTCTGATCCCTGTGAAAGTCAAGGGTGTCCCTGAGATATCTTTTCACAACTGTTTTCTTGACAGTTTTTTATTTTTTCCTTTACAGTTGGCTCTTGATTATCTTAGCATGACCCGTGAGGAAGCAGAAAATGTTGATGTACCATTAATCTTTATATCCTTTCCCTCGACAAAAGACCCCGAATGGAACAAGGAAGTAATCCAGGTACTGTACTGTATTTCTCAAAAATTGCATTTTCAAGATTCCAGTCATGCATTAGTTAGTGCCATTTATCTTTTCTTTATACATACAAAAGAAGTATTTTCACTGTTTCATTAAACCAAGGACTTCCACCATAGATTTAGTTTATTCATTAGTTCATGTTTCCCGCTTGGCATTCTGATTAATAAGTCTCTTCCAATACATTTTATTTTAAAATGTGCCTATACCTACATGAATGTGGTTGTTTCATCATTGGAGATTTATCTGTAACACTTCAGAGCTAAAAAAGAGTCTGGGGAAATTGCCTAACCCTTGTATGAATTATGGAAGCTAAATGTCCCACAGTGAAAAAACAAATTTGAGAAACTTAACCTAAATGTACTTGACTAGTGGTTACTTGCTGTTTATAAATGAATGTGAAATTGACAGCAGTTTTCTACATATTGTTAGTTTGTTCCGACACGGCATACAAACCTTCGGAGATTCCTTTTACAATAGGAAGGTACTAGCGGCAGCTGGATAGGTCGTAAGCTTTCGAACAAGGGTTCGGTAGTTAACTGCTTGTCCGACAGGCGCGCGCGCGCGACTGGGAGGTAAACAAACCACTTTTGCTTTCGGTCCTGCTGGCGTGTAGACGTGTATCATCGCTCTCTTGCCCCTTGCTTATCGTCGTTGCTTTTTTTTTTCGCATGGTTGTGTTTTTCCTTTTCTATTTATCTAGTGAAACTGAATTGTAAGTACAATCATTTCATCTTTATTTCCATTGAATTAAAGGATCTTGGTTTCTCCACGCCCTCCGATTACCCGAGTGCCGGGACTGAAGGGCGTAAGTGCGGGAATTCATTTTTCCCAGAAATGATCCTCGTATTGTGTATGCTCGGTGCCGAGGGCGGGAGAGCGCTCGCTCGAGCTTATATTTTGGTTGGAAATGTAGTAGATGAAAATCGTAAGTAAGTGCCCTTTTCATTTATATTTTTTTGACCTGCATGCTCGTTGCCGAGCGAATGCGCTCGGCACGAAAACTTATTCTGTCTGGAAGTGGAATCGCATGTACAGTATTCTTTTTCATTTTCATATATTTATTTTGATTGTAGCAATACTCATTTTGGATCAGTTTCCGCTCTTACCCGGAAATTGATCCTTTCCCCTTTTTATTTGAATGAAGTGAAATCGCAAGTGCAGTTCTTTTTCTTTTTCATCATATTTTATTGAGATTGCATTATTTACTTGATCAATGTTTCCGCTATTTCCCGGGAATTGATCCTTCCCCTTTTTATTTTGTATGAAGTGAAATCGCAAGCGCAGTATTCTTTTTCCATTTTCATATATATTTTGATTGCATCAATTCATTATGGATCAAGGTTTCCGTTCGGGAATGGTCCTTTTACCCAATTGCTCGGTACCGAGGGCGCAAATGCGCTCGCTCCGAGCCCTTATTCATTGTGAATCGTAATGCAAGATTCTTTTCATGTTATTCCTTTTGTATTATTGATTGCATTTTTGTAAATTTATTGTTTTCCTTATTGATTGCCTCAATACTTAAATGTCGGTTTCCGATTTAACTTAATAGGAAAAACCCTGTCTTTAAGCAATGGAAGTAGCTAAGCGGCAGCTGGAACGGTCGTAAGCTTCGAACAAGGGGAGAACGGTAGTTAACTGCTTGTCCGATCGTCGCGCGCCGCGCGACTGGGAGGTAAACAAACCACTTTTGCTTTCGGCCGCGGGTGTGAAGGACGTGTTCGTCATCGCTCTCTGCCCGCTTCATCGTCGTATGCTTTGTTTATATTGTGTTTTCTACTAATGGTTTGTTTGACTTGAAAATGAAACTGTAAGTACACTGTTTTCATTTTCATTACTTAATTATGAACCCTTGAATTATGTCTCGGTGCCGAGGGCGGGCGCGCTCGCGCCGAGTCGAAAGGTGTAATTGAAAATGTAAGTACTTTTTTCATTATATTTTTGCCCTGTGCGTTCGTTACCGAGAGTGTGATTGCGCTCGGCACGAACTTTTAATTTTGTATAATAGAATGCAATGAAAGTGGATTCGCAATTGCAATATTCTTTTCATTTTCATTTATTGATTGCATGAATTTAATCTGGATCAATTTTCGTTCTTACCCGGGAATGATCCTTACGATTTTTATGTGAAATGAAATCGCAAGTGCAGTATTCTGTTTCATTTTCATATATATTTCATGATAGCATCATATTATTGGATCAAGTTTCCGTTCTTACCCGGGGAATTGATCTTTTTCTCCTTTAAGTTCTATGAAGTGAATCGCAAGGGCAGTATTCTGTTTCATTTTCATATTACTTTTCACTGCTGTGCGGGGGTGGGGGAAGCGAAGGTCTGCCAGGAAGTTGGTAGCCGATTCTTCGTCTTCCTTCCTGCCCCCCGCTCAGCTTCTTCATTGTATTTTGTATTTGGGGTCTTCTTCCTTGCGTTCGGGTGGGGGTGGGGCATGTCTTCCCCCGTGCGTGAGGGAACCCCTCTTACTAATCTATCTATGTTACCGCAGGTGCTACATCCGTGGGAGACGACCTTGGATGTAGAATGTAGATCCTCACGAGGTTTGTACTCGTTGTCGGGGGCGAGAGTGCTCCCGCAACGAGCCCTGTGTAATGTGTATGCATTCGTCAGAGGCGCAGTGGGTGCTGTACGAGGACACAAGAAGTCATCGGAAGTCCAGTGACTCCTTTGGTAACGGACGTCCAGTTGTACTCGGGGTCTTCCGTCCGCTCTGGGTGGGGTTGGTTTTTCTCTCCCCCCAGGCGCGAGGAAGCCCCTCTAATTAACCGACTGTTGCTTCCGCAGGTTTGCCATCAGCGAGGACGACCTGGGACAGGTGTGGGAGTCGCTGGGACTGCAGGGGTTGATTCAGCGGTTGGCGGGGTCGGCAGTGGTCACTCATGATACGGTAACCACTACAACAACCACAATCTCGACACCAGCATATGAGATGTCACCGCACCTGGTGTACACACCACATGTCATGTCGGTAACACCCACGGCTGCAATCCAGAACCAATTCCTGCCGTGCCAATCAGGACGGTGCCACCGCCACCTGGGTTCTTTGTATTGCCGACCCCGGACTGCCGCTGCCCAAAGAGTACCCCCCTGGACCTGCCGCCAGTGCCGAGGATGACGGTAGCTGCCGACAGGACGCCTGTCTCTCCTGTGGTACCTGCCGTGCCTGCCGTACCTGTTGCGGTCCCAGCCGCTCATTCCCTTTCAGATCAGGTGCCTGCTGCTCATTCACTTTCAGATGTTCCTGCTGTTCCTGTTGTTCCTGCTGTTGGTGATGCTGTCACAGTCTCAGGTCTTTCCGGACAGGTGCAGTCGGGCCCTGTTGCTTCGGCAACTGCCCCGGCTCCCTCCTGGATGGAAGACCTGACGTCTGTCCTGCGGAGCCTGGCGAAGAAGAAGAGGAAGAGGAAGAAGGTGTCGTCGTCGTCTTCGTCGTCTTCTTCGTCGTCCGCTGCCTCTCCTTCCCTTCGACTTCTAAGGCCAAACAGCCGAAGAAGAAGAAGGTTGCCTCCTTCCCCCCTAGAAGACTCCTTCGGATCTTCTAAGGGCCCGGCTCGCTCAGGCGAGCTGGGGAGCTCTTCTGCTGGTCCTCCTGTTCCTTCGGGAACGGGGCCCGTCGCTTCTTCTGCAAGAAGAAGTCGACGGGGACCAGAGGGCACCAGCCTCGGTGGTGCGTCCTCACCTGGTGCTATGCGGGTTCTGCCGCTAAACCAGGTTCCGTCTCGGCCGCTTCTCGTTCGCGAGAAGCACCGAGTGGACGCTCTTCCAAGAAGAACCGTTCCAGCCAAAGTTTTGACGCCCGAGCTCGCTCGCCGTCAAGACAGCGGCGCGGAGCAGAAGACTGGCGAGAGTCGTGCACACGACTCTCGCCAGGCCAGTGGACGCTCTCGCAGCGATCAACTGGCTGCTCGGGCTAACGTGACGGTCGCTGATCAGCCACGGGTTGAGGCGAGGAAGGAGTCCCCGCGGCCGCCGGTACCAGCCACGGCTGGTACCAGCGACTCGACGCGCCGAGAGGACGCTGGCCGGTCTCGACGCGACACAGAGCCTAGCAGGTCACCCGTCCGCCGCTCCCGATGGGACCGGGCGGAGACGGTGACCAGCGGCAGCTCGCCTGACGCTAGAGATCGGTCTCGACGGTTTTTCTCAGCCGAGCCAATCGCCCCAGGCGAGCGGTAAGGCTAGGCCTGCTGCTCGACCGTCACCGCGGGTTGACGATCAGCAGCAGCCCTCCACGCACGCTGGTCCTGCCAGCGAGCGAGGGGGAGCGTCAGGTCTGCCTCTCCCATAACGGGTTGAGGCGAGGAAGGGGCCCACCGCGGCCGTCGGTACCAGCCACGGCTGGTACCAGCGGCTCGACGCGCCGAGAGGACGCTCGCCGGTCTCACCGTGACAGCGAGCCTAGCAGGTCACCTGACGCCGCTCCCATCGGGACCGGGCGGAGGGAAGACGGTAACCAGCAACAGCTCGCCTGACGCTAGAGATCAGCGTCGACGTTCTCAGCCAAGCCTCTCGCCTCAGGCGAGCGGCAAGGCTAGGCATGCTGCTCGATCGCCACCGCGGGTTGACGATCAGCAGCAGCCCTCCAAGCACGCTGGTCCTGCCAGCGAGCTAGGGGGGGAGCGTCAGGTCTGCCTCTCCTGTACCTTCAACCTCCTCGGGCTACGCCGGGAGGAGCGAGGTACCTATGAGTGATCGCGAGAGGTGCGCCGCTCGCGACCCCGCTATGACGCCGTATGGACCAGGCACGGTTCTAGGACCGACCAGGACATACGCGCAAGTTAGCTGGAGGCGACGTCAGGGGTCTGCCCGCTCTTCCTCCTTCTGAAGGAGGAGTATCTAGGGATCTGTTCTTGTTGGAGGGACTGGACGGTCCTACTCCGCAAGACGCGGTTACTCCCGAGATACAGAGGAATTTGCAGAAGTCATTAAGCTGATTCGTCAGCATAATGACCCTGCGGAAGGATTGCCCGCTCCCACCAGCAGAGCCCACGTCTCTGCTCGAGTCGTTTTGGGGCCCGAGAGGGAACCCAAACCGACGGTGGGTCTGCCCCGCGATCGGAGCTTGCCGATTCTGTCTCGAACCAGTGTCTCGTCTCCGGACAAGAAGGCTCTCTCAGTTCTGGCCGGTCGATCAAGCTACTTCCACCTCCTCTACTGCGACAGCGGCGTTTTCTACGTGTCTTCGGACACCGTATTTAAATACTCCTTCGGGTCCTCCTGAGAGGTTTCGACCTCGACGAGGACTGGAATGAGTCGGAGGACGGTATCGGCTCTCTCCTGTCAGGTGTCGATCAGCCCCACCCAGACGACGTTCACAGTGGCGGCAGACCCTTACCTACAGTGAGAGTTCGTAACCCTCCGCGGGAAAACGTTTTCTCCTGACGATACGTTTTCCCAGACTCTGAGAGGCCATCGCCGCAAGGCGATGGCTGCTCCTACTCTTCTCCAACTGCTAGTTCCACTGGGGAAGGCGAGCGAGTATCCAATTCCTTCCCCATTCCCTCTCTCCTTACGGCTACGAGGGAAAGGGGAAGGATCCTACAGAGATTTCTTTGTAGGATCCCACGTTCGGGGACTGCGCTACCGGGGGGACCTTCGGGTCCTACCTGACGTAAGCCCCGGTCGTTGAGGAGGAATCCTGCTCCATTCTCGATTTCTACGGGAATCGAGGAGACCACCAGCCGATATCGTTTGACGAATTCGGTGGGGGGTTTTCGCAGACTGCTTAGAATTCTACGGAATTTCTAGCGCATTCAGAGTGTTCGAGTTTTTTACGATCTTCAAACCACTTACGCGAGACCACGGTCCAAAGTGAGCGAGACGAGAATCCCGATATGTTACACGATAATCGGGGACCTCGCCTATGCTCGAATTCCTGGAATTTCTAGCATTGTGAAGAAGACTGCTGCTGAAAGAAACTATCTCACAGTAGGCGACCAACCTGGAATAGAGGAGATCGGACGGGAATATCCAGTTTGGCTTGAACTATCGTCTTAGTATCTGTTCACCATTGAAGCTTTCCTTCGAGGAAGACTTCTCCTTCACTCTCTTTGATAGAGAACGAAGGTGGTCGATCTCCAATCCTTATTTTGTTTTCTTGAAGGAAAGAATTTAGGATGGAGATCGTTTGTTCAGAATCCTACAAATATACTATGTATATTAACCTCGCGACCTGATTCTGCTAAGCAGTTGACTTGTCCGAGGGGTAGGCGCATATCCTAGTTATTCTACGGATTGCGACTTAGACGAGAAGTATTCTAATTGAATTGCAACTCGGGGTTGCCTGCAACCTCCCAGGAGTTTTCAGTTTCAATTTTATATACTTATGGTTTTGTCACGACAACACCATTTCAACTTTTATATTTACCGAAATTCGTTTCGCCTAAATATAATTGCCCGAGCATATCTTTTATGCTCGGTAGTTCTAGCCGAACGCATTCCTTCGTGGAATAATGGATTACCTGGCAACTCAGGATGACGAGTCAGCAGGCTCAACCACTGCGTATTGAACTGCCTCATAGCAGCTCAGTATCAGCTGGGCCTCCGAGATTCACGGTCATGTATGTCTCTCTCTCCCCTGCTTGATTGACTACCGAACCGTATCTCTGCCTAACAATCATGGACTTAGGTCTCTGATTAACGGGGATTCTCGCAATAATGAAGGACCATCTACTGCGGTGACGCTGGATTCCATCGCCTTCGACATTGCGAGAATTTTCAACAGAGATATCTCTTGGACTCTTTCATCTTTCTGTTTACCGCACGGTAACAGAAGTCTGTACAAGTCTCCCGCTGCATCGCACTGCGATAATGCGAATGATTTTGCAGACATCTGAGTTTGTCTTCAAAATATCTCGTATTCGTAGGTGTACAAATTGTTCATTGTTCAACCCGAATTACAAGATGTGTCAGAAGACATCGCCTACTCTCCGACCTGACAGCTCTACCTCCAAATGTTCAGCCCATGAGAAGCAGTTCTTCAGGCGGCTTTCACCTGTGTTTTCATTACCGAAGAACGCCCCGCTTTCATTGCAACTACGACTTCTCACCGGAGAGCAATGAAATAGCGGGTAGCGTTTTCAGTCATTTGTAAGCACAGGTTATGAATCTTGAGATCCTTCTCTCGATTCATATGTGAAGACGTAGGTTGCATTCAATATCTACCTTCGTCTTCAACGGTACATAGTGTTGTTTCTCCATTAGCTGAGATTCAACAAACATGAGATGTTTTACCTTCAGGGACCTCGGTCTCTAGAAGGCAATTGACTTTCGCCTGTTGGGTACATGCCTTAAGAGAATCATCACCTCGCTGTCCGGCATTGGTGACAAACAAATACATCATTTGTTTGGTATCTCGGCATAACCCTTTAAAGGCGAAGGTCACGTGACTTACTCGGATGCTTTGACAACTTGCCTCCTACCGAACGCAGTCAGTCGGCAGCTGTCAGAGCGCCCGAGTCAGTTACGAATTACGCTGTTGACTTAGTTCGGTTGTTACACAGCAACCATTACTTCGTTTTAATAGCTTGTCACAGTACCCATACCCATTGACACCCACATAGGAGTGTCGGTGTCCTATCCACACTACCGAGAACTTCGCTGCATGGGGATAGGAGGATGCGAGAGACTTCGTTGCTAACGGACAGACCAGTATGGGTACTGGACATCAACCGAAGTAGAGAAGAGGGATAGGTCATGCGACTATTCCTTCTTTTCCTCTGAGGAACTGCATGACTTCTCCTGCGAAGTCAGGCACCCAGGGGATGGGGATCCGTGACGCTCGATTTCGTACCGAACTTCGTAGCGAAGACTCAGAACCCTTCGGTCCCTGACGATTGGTTCGAGTCGTTCACAATCCCCTCCCTAATGGACTTCACCGCCTTCGATGCGAAGGAGATGCTGCCTTGTCCACAAGAACTTCTCCTTGGCGCAGGTACTGAAGGCAGGGGTCTGGTCCAACCAGACCACATGCCCTTCCTTCTACCTTCGGGATATTGCACACAGGTCCTTGGATCTTTTTCCTTGGGACCCGTGGTGGCTGCTCAACACGTTGTGTAGCGAACCCAGACCCTCGCAGGCTGAACAGCATCGAGTCCTAGTGTGACCGTAAGAATGGATGGTGAATGAGAGTGTGATGGCTCCTCTTCCCATCTTTTTCTTCCCCTCTACCTGTGGTTAGAGGGACACGGTCGTCACCCTGCTGGATAAGGACAAGATGCAGGTGAGCTACTCAACAGAGCCCCATCCTATCCCTTTCACTAGGGATAGGAGCGTATATCCACCACTTCCTCCAACAAGGGGGAGGAAGTGGATGCCAGCTTGAGACAACCCATACTTTATGTTGCCTCTTGCAAACAGGAACAAGTTCTTGCTTGCTGGTACGAAGAGGATACGCTTTGCCTCTCTCTTAGTACTCGGCCCAGAGGTCTGACCATTGATCCTGCGGTGCACACCCCGATCAATCGGACAGAGGCTTGGATCCCTCCCTCGCTCTTACGACCAGGGAGGCATTCCAGGGATGGACGAACACCAGTCTGTTCATCAAAAGACTCAGATTCCTCCCACCAAGAATGAGTCTTCCTATTGTTAAAGGACCGAGGGTTTGTATTACGTATCGGAACAAATGACAATTTGTCGAAAATTGCATTTTTTCCTAACTATACAAACCTGAGGTCCTTTAACATAAAGTCCCTCCTCATGCCACCCCTCACTCTGCGTATTTTGCATGGGCCCCAAAAGCAAAAGTGATTTGTTACCTCCCAGTCGCGCGGCGCGCGACGATCGGACAAGCAGTTAACTACCGTTCTCCCCTTGTTCGAAGCTTACGACCGTTCCAGCTGCCGCTAGCTACTTCCTATTGTTAAAGGACCTCAGGTTTGTATAGTTAGGAAAAATGCAATTTTCGACAAATTGTCATTTTGGTTCAAGTTCCGCTCAGTCAGGGAATTGATCCTTATGCCCTTGCATTCGGTGCCGAGGGCACGATTGCTCTCGGGCTCTTATTATTATTGTTGGGTACATGGGTGCTGTGCGGGGGTGGGAAACGAGAATTCCCCCCCCCCCGCTCAGCTCCCACAGATGGTCCTTCCCCTTCGGGGGAAGGTTATCTGGGTTTTCTTCTCCTCGCCCGATCCGTCGAGCGCGGGGGAGGGAGGGCGCTCGGTGCCCGATGTACAATTGTATTCGGGGTCTTCCGCTCGTTCGGTGTGGGGCTCACCCCCCCGCGCGAGGGGACTTCCCCCCCACTAATCACTACTACTGTTATTTCCGCAGGTGCTATTGCCACGAGGGTGGACCTTGGTGAGGTATGGGCGTCCTTCGATTTGCAGGGCGTGCCTAGTGTCCAGGGGCGGCGGTTCTATGTCTGGGCCTGCTGCGGTCACCCAGGGAGTGGTGACCACGACAACGATATCGACTCCAGGTGACGACGTCCCTCCTCACCTGGTGTACTCGCCTCACGTGGTAACAGTCTTGCCTACAGCCGCTGTGAAGTCCCGTTCGCCGTACCGAGAGGGGGGGGGGGTCGTGCCGCCGCCGCTCGTGGTTGCCGCGCTGCCGCGACCACACTTCCGCTGCCCTAGAGCTCGCCCCTGGGCACCTGCCGCCGGTACCAGGATGTTGCTGGCTGCTGCTCCACCTCCTGTGTTTCGGTGCTGCCTGCCGTACCTGCCGATTCTGTACTGGACTGTCCATGCAGTTGCTGCGCTGGCTGTCCCTGCCGATGCTGTGTTGGCTGTGCCTGCTGTTCCTGAGATGCCCATACCTGCTGACGTCGTCCCTGTTCGTGGTGGTACTACCCCAGACTTTGGTCTGTCTGTACAGGTGCGTCCGGGCCCTGTGGCTTCGGCTACAGCAGCCCCGGCTCCGCCCTGGATGGCAGATCTTACGTCTGTCCTGAGGAAGCTGACGAAGAAGAGGAGGAACGTCGCCTTCATCTTCTTCATCGTCGTCGGCTGCCGCCTCTTCCCCTTCGACTTCTAAGGCTTCACAGCCGAGGAAGAAGAAGGTTGCCTCCTCCCTCCTAAGAAGTCTCCCTCGGGAGCTTCTCCGGGAACCCCGTCTTCACCTCGGGGGTGGGACGGGAGGGTTCCTTCCGCTGGTCCTCCTGCTCCTTCGGGAGCGGGGCCCGTCTCTTCTTCCGCAAGGAAGAAGACTACGGGGACCAGAGGGGTACCGGCTAACACCGGTACTTCCTCGCCTGGTGTCAGTGGTTCTGCCACTGCATCAGGGTCCGTCTCAGCCTCTCGTTCGCGGGAGGTACTGAGTGTACGGTCGCCTACCAGCGACCGTGCAGCCAGGAACCAGACCTCTGAGCCCGCTCAGCGTCAGGTTCACGGCACGGAGCGGAAGACTGGTGACAGCCGCTCACGCGACTCTCACCAGACCAGCTCTCGCTCTCGCGGCGACCAGCTGGCTACCCGGGATGACGTGACGGTCCACGACCGGCCACGGCTGAGGCTGGGAAGAGGTCCCCCCGTTCGCCGGTGCCAGCCACGGCTGGAAACCAGCGACGTGACGTGCCGTGAGGACAAGCACGGTTCTCACTGTGACAGTGGGCCAGGCCTGCAGGTCGCCCGACCGTCGCTCTCACAGAGAGCGATCGGGTACGGCAACCAGCACCAGCTCTTCTGACACTCGAGATCGGGGCCGCTGTGCTCAGTCCAGCCGTTCTCCACAGTTGAGACGGTTCGACCAGGCCTGCAGCTCGATCGCCACCGCGGGTTGACGATCGCCTGCAGCCCTCCAAGCCTGCTGGTTCTGCCAGCGAGCGAGGAGGGAGCATCAGGTCTGCCTCTCCCGTACCTTCACCTCCTCGGGTTACACCGGGAGGAGCGCGGTATTGAGGATTTTGATCGTGATGGGGTGCGCCCCTCATGATCCCCCCACGATGCCCTACGTTCCAGGCACGGTTCTTGGACCGGCCAGGACGTATGCGCAAGTGGATGGAGAAGACCGAGAGGGCTGTCGCTGTTCCCCCTTCTTAGGAGGAAGGTTCTCGAAATATGCTCTTGTTCGAAGGCTTTCAATGGTCCTACTCTACAAGATGCTGTGACTTCCGAGATCCAGAGGAACTTTGCCGAGGTTGGCGCTGATTCGTCAGCACAACGACCTCGGGGGGAAGGATCGCCGCTCCCACCAGCAGAGCCACGTCTCAGCTCGAGTCGTTTTGGGGCCCGAGAGGGAACCCAAATCGACGGTGGGTCTGCCGCGATCGGAGCTTGCCGACTGTGTTGAACCAGGTAGTCTCTCGTCTCCGGACAAGAAGGCTCTCTCAGTTCTGGCTGGTCGAACAAGCTACTTTCCTCCTCTACTGCGACAGAGGCGTTTCTACGTGTCTTCGGACACGTATTTGAATACCCCACCCCTTCGGTCCTCCTGAGAGGTTTCGACCTCGACGAGGACTGGAATGAGTCGGAGGACGGTATCGGCTCTCTCCTGTCAGGTGTCGATCAGCCCCACCCAGACGACGTTCACAGTGGCGGCAGACCCTTACCTACAGTATGAGTTCGTAACCCTCCTCGGGAAAACGTTTTCTCCTGACGATACGTTTTCCCAGGCTCTGAGAGGCCATCGCCGTAAGGCGATGGCGGCGATGGCTGCTCCTTTTCTTCTCCAACTGCTAGTTCCGCTGGGAAGGCGAGCCAGCAGTATCCAATTCCTCCCCCATTCCTCTCTCCTTACGGCTACGAGGGAAAGGGGAGGGATCCTACAGAGATTTCTCTGTAAGATCCCACGTTAGGGGCTGCGCTACCGGGGAGACCTTCGGGTCCTACCTGACGTAAGCCCGGTCGTTGAGGAGGGATCCTGACCCCTCTCTCGATTTCTATGGGAATCGAGAGGACCACCAGCCGATATCGTTTGACGAATTCGAGTGGGGGTTTCGCAGAGTGCTTAGAATTCTACGGAATTTCTAGCGCACTCAGAGTGTTTGAGTTTTTTTTACGATCTCCAAACACTTAGGCGAGACACGGTCCAAAGTGAGCGAGAATCCCCGATAATTGTTACACGATAATCGGGAACCTCGCTTATGCTCGAATTTCCTGTAATTCTAGCATTTGGAAGAAGTCTGCTGCTGAAGAAGAGTATCTCACAGTAGGCGATTAACCTGGAATAGAGAAGAACGGACGGGAACTTCCAGTTTGGCTTGAACTATCGTCTTCGGTATTCTGTTCACCATTGAAGCTTTCCTTTGGGAAAGACTTCTCCTTCACTCTCTTGACTAGAGAACGAAGGCGATCGATCTCCAATCCTTATTCTCATTCCTCGAGGGGAAAAGAATTTAGGATGGAGGTCGTGGTACAGAAACCTACAAAATATACTACGTATATTACCCTCGCGAACATGATTCTTTTTAACAGTTGAATTGTCCGGGGGGTAGGCGCCATACCGTAGTTAACGCCCTCTACGGTTTGTGACCGAGACGAATTGTATCTTAATTGAACTGCAACTCGGGGTTGCCTGCAACCTCCCAGCAGTTATCAGTTTCGATTTTAGATACTTGGTATTGTCACGACAACACCAAAATCAGCTTTTGTATTTACCGAAATCCGTTTCGTTTAAATATAATTGCTCGAGCGTATTCTTTATGCTCGATGGTTCTAGCCGAACGCATTCCTTCGTGGAAGGGATTAAACAATGGCAACTCAGGAGATGACGAGTCACCGAGAGCTACTGCGTATTGAACTGCCTGATAGCAGCTCAGTATCAGCTAGGTCTCTGAGATGCACGGTCGGTTACGTCTCTCTCTCCCCTGGTTTGATTGACTACCGACCGTATCTTCCCTACAAAACAATCATGGACTTAGGGTCTTTGATTAACGGGGATTCTCGCAATAATGAAGGACCATCTACTGCTGTGACGCTCGATTGCATCGCCTTCGACATTGCGAGAATTTTCAACAGAGATATCTCTTGGACTCATTCATCTTTCTGTTTACCGCACGGTAACAGAAGTCTGTACTAGTCTCCCGCTGCATCGCACCGCGATAATGCGAATGATTTTTGCAGACATCTGAGTTTGTCTTCAAAATATCTCGTATTCGTAGGTGTGCAATTATTCATTGTTCGCCCACCCCGAAATTAACAGATGTGCCAGAAGACATCGCCTACTCTCCGACCTGACAGCTCTACTTCCAAGCAGTTCTTCAGGCAGTATTTCCCTGTGTCTTCATTACTGAAAAGCGCTCCGCTTTTATTGCAACTACGATCCTCACCAACGGAACAGCAATGAATAGCGGTTAGCGTTCTCAGTCTTTGTAGCACAGGTTCAGAATCTTGAGAATCCTTCTCTCGGTTCAGCTGTGAAGACGTAGGTTGCATTTTCTGTACACCTTCGTCTTCAACGACACATAGTGTTGTTTCTCCTTAGCTGAGAATCAACTATAACTATGAGATATCTTGCCATCAGGGACCTCGGTCTCTAGAAGGCAATTGACTTTCGCCTGTTGGGCACATGCCTTAAGAGAATCATCACCTTGCCTTCTGGCATTGGTGACGAACAAATTATTTGTTTAGTCGTCTTGGCATAACCCTTTTAAGGCGAAGGTCACGTGACTTGCTCGGGTGCTTGGACAACTTGCCTCCTACCCTAACGCAGTCAGTCGGCAGCTGTCAGAGCGCCCAAGTCAGTTACGAACTTCGCTGTGGACTTAGTTCGGTGTTCCATAACAGTCTTTTCTTCGTCCTAACGGCTGTCACAGTACCCATACCATCGACACCCACCATTGAGTGTCGGTGTCCTATCCACTACCGAGAAGAACTTCACTGCATGGGGATAGGAGAATGTGAGACACTTCGCTGCAGACGGATAGACAGTATGGTACAGGACATCACCGAAGTCGAGAAGAGGGATAGGTCATACGACCATTCCCTTCTTTTCCTCTGAGGTAATTGCATGACTTTTCCTGCGAAGTCAAGCATCCAGGGGATGGGGATTCGTGACGCTCGATTTCGTACCGACTTCGTAGCGAAGACTCAGAAACCCTTCGGTTCCTGACAATCGGTTAGAGTCCTTCACAATCCCCTCCCTAATGGACTTCACCGCCTTCGATGCGAAGGAGATGCTGCTTTGTCCTGTGAAAGCGCAAGGACCGCGCTTTCTGAAGAAACTCGACATCCCAGGCTGAGTGTTGAAGACTCTTCGTCAGCACCAAGATGACAAAGAAGTACACCCCTCGAGTTACACAAGAACTTCTCCGTGGCGCAGGTACTGAAGGCAGGGGTCTGGTACAACCAGACTACTGGCACCTCCTTCTACCTTTTGGATATTGCCCACAGGTCCTTGGATCGTTTTCCTTGGAGGACCCGTGTGGCTGCTCAACACGTTGTGTAGCTAACCCAGACCCTAGCAGGCTGAACAGCATCGAGTCCTGGTGGTGCTGTAGGAATAGATAAGTGAATGAGAGAGTGACTGGCTTCTCTTCCTATCTTTTTCTCCCTCTCTACCTGTGGGTAGAGGGATACGGTCATCACCTTGCTGGATAAGGACGAGATGCAGGGTGAGCTACTCGACAGAGCCCCATCCTATCCCTTTCACTAGGGATGGGACAGCGAATATCCACCACTTCCTCCTACAAGGGGGGGGAAGTGGATGCCAACAAGAGACAAACCATAACTTTATGTTGCCATCTTGCAAATAGGAACTTGTTCTTGTTTGCTGGTACGAAGAGATACGCTTGCCTCTCTCTTAGTACTTGGTCCAGAGGTCTGACCATTGATCCTGCGGTGCACACCCCGATCAATCGGACAGAGGCTTGGATCCTCCCTCGCTCTTACGACCAGGGAGGCATTCCAAGGTTGGGCGAACACCAGTCTGTTCACAAAAGACTCAGATTCCTCCCACCAAGAAGTGAGTTTTCCTATTGTAAAAGGACCGAAGGTTTGTATGCCGTGTCGGAGGAACAAATGACAATTTGTCCAAAATTGGCATTGTTCCTAACTATACAAAACTGAGGTCCTTTTACACATAGTCCCACCTCATGCCACCCCTCACTCTGCAGTTTTTGCTTGGGCCAAAAGCAAAATTGTAGGATTTGTTTACCTCCAGTTGCGCGCGCGCGCCTGTCGGAGCAAGCAGTTAACTACCGAACCCCTTGTTCGAAAGCTTATGACCTATCCAGCTGCCGCTAGTACCTTCCTATTTTTGTAAAAGGACCTCAGGTTTGTATAGTTAGGAAAAAATGCAATTTTGGACAAATTGTCATTTTGTATGAGTATCACTGAAATCAAGACTTGGCTATCATTTTTTGTATATTTTGATGACTTACATGTAAGTTGTAGATCTTCTTCACCATTTATATTAATAATTTAGTGTATGGAACTGGTAGGGATAGATTGCTTGATCATTTTTCCCTTTCAGTCTTGTTTAGGATTAAACAGCAAATCACCACTATTCAAAGTACATTTAGGTTAAGTATCTTCATCTGTTTTTTTTCACTATGGGACATTTAGCTTCCATAATTAATACAAGGGTTAGGCAATTTCCCCAGACTCTTTTCGTATTTGAAGTGTTATGCCCTTTGAAAATTTTGTAATTTGTCAGTGATTTGATAATATCAGCTTTTCTAAACCCATTCCTGTTACAGGAAACCTTACATCATCCTAAATAGTCAAGGTTCTAGTTGGTCATCACAACTGGAGGATCATAGCAGCAGAGGATGCCAGATATGACAACCAGATTATATAGTTATAAAGGGAAGAACTTGCCAAGACTCTAGCCTAAATTTTACCATGCAATTTTTTATTGGTGTGGTTTATTTCTTCTTCAGTTATTTTTTATTATTATTATTCCTATTTCTTCAGTTTTGCCAGTGGTATTGTTCTAAATCCAGTTATTTGTTTCCAATTGCAGGCAAAACAACCATGGCTCTAGTAACATTTATTCCATACGAATGGTTCTCAGACTGGGAGAATGAACGTGTCATGAAGAGAGGGGACGAGTATGAAAGCATTAAGAAAGTTTTTGGTTATAAAGCTATAGACCAGGCATGCAGACTGTTCCCTTCTATTAAGGTAAGTTTAATAAAAAAAAATTCTCATCATTCGAATTATGAAAGAGTGAGTAGTGTTGCTTTTAACCGTGATAATACAGATAATTGTGTGCAGGTATGAATATCCTTTAAAGCAATACCTTGTCTATTACTTTCCTGATTATGGCTTATTGGAAAAATGTGCAAATATTCAGGTTGTCTCAGGAATGCATTGAGATATTCATCTTCTATGCAACTGGATCAAGTAGAACTGAGAAGTGAACTATACTCTGTTTTTTTTTTTCATCTGTCCATCTGCCTGTGGTGTTTTTGCATGGTAACACTGCGTCCCAGGCTTTAAATAATTACGCTATGTGTAAGTTTTAGGTAATTAAAAGGACATCTGGGTGTACATTTGCAACTGAAAAGTGTTTTAATAAATTACTGTATGCTAATTACACCGTTAATATTTGAAATAGGGTATTATTATCATTGTTGAATGTAACTATCTAAAGCCCGGGACGCAGTGTTACCATACGCAAACACCCCTGGCAGATGGACAGATGGAAAAAAACAGAGTATAGTAGCATACTCTTGAGTTTGGTTGTGAAATAGGTACAATGAACTAAAGAAGGTTGGAGAAGGTTGACAAAAAAACAGCAACAATTTTTATCTTAAGCACAAAAGACAAAGTGTGAACCAGTTTAGTAATGTTGGGAACCCATTGATCTAGCTTGCTTAGTATACTTTTCTACCACAGTTCCCATCCATTGGAGAATTGTTTGAGAACGCATAATGACCTAACTTAATGGACATTACTTTTATTTTTTATTTTTTGTTATAGCACTTACTTTTCTCTTCCCATGAAGACCCATATATTACTTTGTTCCTATGTAAGTTTGTGCTTTATAAGCTTTATACCAGAATAGTTTATTTTTTCAAAGCTTTTGACTAATACTCTTATTTTTCTTTTTTGCAGGATCATATTGATTATGTATCAATTGGAACACCTGTGACAAACAAACATTACATTGCTGCACCAAAAGGGGAAATTTATGGACTAGACCACACTTCTGCAAGATTCTCATTATGGAATAATGCTCTGTTAAGGCCTAAGACCGATATACCGGGTGAGTCATTCTACATTATTTTCAAATATTAAACTTGTCCTACACAATCTTTTATTTGGTATGATCATGCATTTTTAGTGCAGTTCAACATTAACAGTGGTGGAATATTCACCTACATGGTTAACCGGCCAAACCACACCAAAAAAATAATTAGATAAAAAATCTCATATTACCTTCCATTTGTTCATTTACATAAATTTGCACCCAGTATATGTAAGTATGTTAGTTCCAAGATAAGTACTACACACATTGAAAGATACAATTTTCAAAGAAATGTTCATCTAAAAGACTAAGTTTATGAGCAAGAATAATACAGGAGACTGAGGGGGGCTTTCTTAACTTCACGAGTTAGTCCTTGACTCCTTTTGGAGGTTTGATTAATGTTATGCTTCCGTGAACTTTTCATGTCTATTTCTGGGCCATGGTTTGACTCTTGATGTCCATGAAATCAATTCCTTAGCTGTTGGTTAATGATTAAGTTTAAAAAGATTCAACCACCTATATTATAAGTCAGATGTTGATTTTGAATTTATATGTCTTTCTGGTCCTTGGAGATGATAACATTTTCAAAACATGTAACCTTTGTCTCAGATTATTAGTGGCTAAGCAGACAACCCAATGTGATACTATTTTCACATGACCTGTCAATCTCTCCCATCATTTGTTCTACACAGCAACTGTAAAGTGAAATTCATGCATTTTTGTAATATACAAAGGTATTTCTGGGAATCAACAAGGAATTCATATAGATAGACAGTTTTAAAATTAGTTAATGTTAATCTCAGATTAACATTAAAACACAGGCAAATCACTACATCCAAATTATTGTTAAATCAATCAACATTGAACTTGAAATACTGGAGCAAGGAAATAACAAAATCTAGAGTTGTCATTTCTTTCTTTTCTCAGTTTAATACCTAGTCAGGATCGCTGTTTTCAATAAGGCTTTTTTGAGGTTTCTGTCTTGTTTCCTTTCGTCTATTTCTTTGTCTCATGTTTATTGAACGGCTCATTTCTTAAGTATTTGTGGCAAATGTTTTTACAAATGGGCACCCTTGTAGACCATCCCTCCTGGCTTGAAAAAGTTTTTCTGACATTTCTTCCTTAAAATTTGGAAAAGGTCAATGTGAACAATGTACCTGGGAAAATTAAAGGCTAAATTTCTCAAACAAATAATACTTAAATGTTGCCAGGACATTCACAGGTTAGGTGTTATTAATGTTATTTGTATTAGGAAGCTTTAACTGGACCAGTGAGAAATTTTGCCAGTTTTATTTGAAGAGTAAATATAAAAAAATAATACATAAGCTTAGTATATGCAGTTCCTAGATCTGCATCTTTTTTTCAATTTTTGCCTATCATTGAGAATCTAACCATTTTTAGGTCAGGCACTATTTAGTACAGTATAAAAACAGCTATGAATATAATATTCTTATTTTCCATTTGTCTTTTTCACTTGTTTACACATGGCACAATATTTCCAGGACTTTTCTTGACTGGACAGGATATATGTTCATGTTGGAATTTTCTCTGAGACTCTGTGGGGTGAGGATTTCTGTGTGCTGGATCCGTCATTCTTACAGCGGAATATTATGAAAACATGATCTGACTGGTTACTCCATAAACGTTGTCAAGTTGGAATTTTTGGCAGGTGTCCGGTATACAGAAAAAAGTGTTAGACTTTATGTTAGTGTCTTCTTGCCCAAAAGAGCTATCACAATTTTCTTGTCCATATAGGTGGCATTCCACATGAAATTTTGCCTGCAGGAAACCCCAGTGCTCTTTACCCAGCAGAAAACTATAACATTTCACTATCATGTTTCAAAGATTGAGAAAGAGCAAAGGCCTCACAGTCACTGAACAGCGTTGAATGTTTTGCTAAGTATGATTTGTTCGTTTTCATTGAAGGAAAGTAAATGCAGCTGGATCAATGATAGCTAAGACTGTAATTGTGGTTTTTTTATTGCAAAAAAATGAATAAAAAAAAATTATGGTGTGATGCCACTTTTATTAGGGCATTGCTTTGTTAGGTATTAGTTTCTATTTGACTGATTCTAGAAAATATGGTGGTTATCAGATGTTATGCTAAAGTTTAGTACCATATATTTTGACTCAGAAATGGTCTATGTCATATGTGGTGGAGATAATGGCGATTCATTCAAGGTGATTATTTGGGTTGCTTATGTTTTAAGTAATACAATTTTTTTTACTAAATGATGTAAGGGATTGTGTGAGATTTTATTAAAAGAATCAGTCATGTTGTCATTATATTATTAGCTGTATAGTGAATTTGATGACCAAGAGCCCATATAGTACCCATGTTAATTTTAAGGAAATCTTTCCTAACATATTCCTTTAAGGAAATCTTTTATAACATCTTCCATATAATTATTTTTTCTCATTGTATTGGCTGGAGATAGAAGGCTTTAGAGATATGATAGGGATCATTGGTTTCATATTATTGTTGTAGGAAGATGTAGGAATCAGATAAAGGCCACATGGACTCTTTTGATGTGAGTTGCATTAGATGCCACATTTATCAGTAAATCTTTCAAAAAGTAACTGATATATCCTGGCATTGTAAATGTGTAAAGCTATACGTCAGGAGTATTCTTGACCCTTAATCATCAACACAAAATTTGTTCAGTGTAGTACATCTTGTCAATAGTAATGAGCCTCTGCTTTTGGTGGACATAGATGATGAAGTCTTATTTGACTTTTTCTGCTTTTACTTATTTTTGCAAGGCTTGCGTGGTTATGTTTAAGGTAATTATGATGTCTTTTGTGGTTCCATTGTATAGAATATGAATTATTCACAAATATTGGTGGCTTTCGTCAACAGTAAATTAGAAGATACTTATGCATTTATGTAATGTAATATACAATTAAAACAGATGTACTCAATTTGTTCAGTATGCAATTTTGTTCAACTGCAGTAGGGCAGGAGCTATTTAATTTGCTCACTTCTTTCATAGTTCTCATAGTTCATATTCTATGCAAGAGTCTTTAGCAAACTCAAAGCATAAAGCAGCTAAAATTTATAATCATTCTGTATTAAAAAAGCTAAAAGCTTTTGGTGCTACTATGTTCATTTATCCCAGAGGTGCTTATTTTAGTGAGAAAGCTGGTAAATGTAGAAATTCGTGTTCATCAATAACTGATGCAGAATCACTAAGTTTTGGTTGATACTTTTGTTAATTTTGATGTTCTTACCTTTTTATTACTAAGATTTCTGTACAGTCAATGTATGCCGGGTTGTGTTTTGCTGATGTGCTATATGCATTATTTTTATACTGTGTACAGGACCTAAGACTGTAAGTATGTCAACCATAATATAGACAGTTCACATTATATACTAGTTTATTTCTACATGCTTAGGTGCATTTTAATTATTTACCCTTTGTTATTGTTGAGAGATTAAATTAATCTTATGCATTTTAAAGTGATTTATTTTCTTGACTAAGGTAAATAATTATCAGTCAGAAAAATAATGCAATGTAGTTGCTGATGCTATTTGTCAGTCCTAGCGGTACCAGTTGTAGTATCACTAGATCTAACACCAGGTTGAATAGTAACAGCACACATGATATATTAATCCTTTGATTATCTGGATTAATAGAGCCAAGGCCTCGTTGGATAATGACAAAATCTGGATAAGGGAGAGTAAAAAACTCTACAGGTGTTCAAGGGCAACATTGTACCCTTCCACCTACCCCTGTCAATACCACATAACCATAAACACTCAGCATGCTTATGAACAACGTTGAACCATCATACTTTAGATGGGAAATTTTATGCAAAAGGGGATATCTACCTTTTCCCCCATATCTTTGTAACAAAAGGTACTGCATAAATAAACTGAAAAAAATTCCACCCATTCTTTTTCCTCTCTTATGAATGACACAATTCGGTGGGTAGATAGCTTTTTTGTATTTACCCACAGCCTACCATGGTTTTATCACCATTAAATAATTTTTATACAGCAACTTTCTTACCAGTTGTTACCATATTGTATTACCATAAACAAGATACAAAGTTTGTATGCGTGAACTGCTGCCCCAGACTAGTTGTTACACTCACAGTATCCATCTGCAAAAAGTCAAATAGGCTATTTCTGGGTCGACCTGTGTTCGCCGGTGAAAAGGTCCTTCATGCTACTTTTTCTGATATAAATAGTTTCCAAATACCTACCAGAGAAAGTTTTAGCATGATATGCAGAGGTTACTACCCTCGCGCGAGCACCCTTAGGGCGTCGTGTATAAAGAAAGGGAAAACGTGTGAAAGCCACTATTCACAGGTCGTCGTCCATTTAGATTATTCCCTCATCAACCTACATATGTGGGGTGCGCCGTAACAGCGGTCTCAGCCGCACTGTCTTGGACCACCCCGCCACCGCCCGATGCTAGCACCATCTGACATCTTCTTATTGGACTTGTAAGCGTAAAACACTTTTTGATTTGTGTGTGTTTTATCACAAATTTGGATTATATTCAAGATGGCTGAGGCTCCAATGGCATCTTCACCTATTTTAAGTACCCCAATTTCTGTTTTTCAATAAGAAAAGTTAAAGAAATTTGGGTATAGACCCGCGTATTCGGTTTTAATATCAGCGCGGGGTGACGGCCATGTGCAGCCATCCGAGAGCGTACACAAAGCATGGCTGTGTTTGATCTACCTATCTAGGTACAGATTATTACTGTGTTGCTCCTCACATATCTTTAATAAAACTTTAGTTTTTTCTAGGATCGGGAATACTATAGATCGCGTTTAAGAACTTAACCTTAAGAGATTTTGCGGTTAGATAACGAGATCGCTTCTCGTATATGGCGATGTAAACAAAGCCTAGCCGCTACCGAGTCCCGCAATTAGATCTCGTTAGAATAGTCATTTTACAAAGCGAGAAAGAGAGTTCCTGCACAGCCAGTATTAGTATTGTTAGGATTAAGTACATATCCCAACTTTTGGAGATATGAGAAGGAATATATCCCTCTTTTTCCGTCCTCATGAGGCCTTAATTAGGCCTCTCTCTCTCGCTCGCTTGAATTTTGTTTTAGTGACTATCCTATATCATTTATGTATGTGTACTTGTAAGATAAAATTAACCTTTTATCTGAGAGTGGCGTGTTAGGTTCACATAGGAATTTTGGAATAAAATTCTAAATTTCTAGTGTTGAAGAGAGGCTGGAATATTCCCCCTCTTTTCAGAATGCCTTATCAAGTACTTTCATAGGCTTGGTTCTAATGTACATAGGCTCAATCCTTATACACGCTGGTTCATGGTCACCAATCCTGGATAGGCTCTCAGTGTCAATTACAGTAATACCTTGGGTTACGAATTTAGTCCGTTCCAGAACCTGCTTCATAACCTAAAAAATTAGTAACCTAAATGGATTTTCCATAAGAATGTTATAAAAAGCAAAATAATGCGTTCCACCCGACCATGAATGGACCATTTCAATTCATATTTTTCCATTTATTTTTTGTTCACTAAGGTTGAAAATTCGTGTAGGAATTACATAAAATTATAAAATTGAAGAATGAAATTAAATATAAACACTAGATTTAATATGCATGCACAGTAAAACCTGAACTTTACCTTTGGCGAGTGTGGCTGCTGGCTTGACGGAGACGGGAGGAGGGGAAGGGTGAGGAGGAGAGGGTTAGGGTTGGGGGGGCTTGGGGGGAAATCTCCCTCGTGAACATTTCTGGAAGACTTTCTGGTTCTTTCTCTAGAGAGCACCGTTCACTACGATCACTAATTTTACGCTTACGCGACACTGTGTCGTCTTTCACAATTTTGAAAAAAAAATATTTTTCTATGGAGGCTTGCTTTTGCCTGTTCTTAAAATTTTATAGAAATGACCCACCCCCCCCATTATCGATAAACAAATTTGTTGCACTCTTACGAGCCTTTTCGCAAATGATGCTCTCACTTACGGAATCTCCTGCCAGCTGCTTCTCGTTTATCCAAACCATGAGCAAATTTTCTACATCGTAGAGAATATAAGGCTGTTGTTTCGTCAATACTGTGACACCTTTTGATGCTTTACTGGCTTTAATTTTCTTCCTTTTTCTTCAAAATAGTGCAGATCGTTGATTACGACCGTTTGAAGAATGCTGCAATGTCTTTCACGCGCTCGCCTTTATCATGCATTTGGATAATTTCCTTCTTCATTTCGACTGTAATCATCTCCTTCTTTCTTATGCTTTCCTTCTTGCTGCTTGCCTTCGTCATCTTGGGAGCCATTGTCTTTAGTATTTGGGTAATAGTAATGTATAAGCACTATCACGGAAACACAACACGTGCGCAAATCACTAAGCAAATTTGAGAGCGTATCACGGACAGATGCGTTCAATCTTACCGCCAGCGAGATAGTGAAAGAGTTATTGTTTAAAATGGGTCCATGGATGCGTGGGAGGAAGTCACGTGACCCTCGTTATTGTTTTGGGCTGAAAAAAAATGCGTTCGCAGATCCCACGCTCATACCGATGTCCGATGTAAACAAAGCAGGCGTTAAGTTTTGGCCGAAAAAATAAAAAAAAAAAAAAAAAAAAAAAAAAAAAAAAAAATGCGTTCGCAGATCCCACGCTCATCTGATGTCCGATGTAAACAAAGCATGCGGCCTCCCATGATGGAAATTCGCGCATTCTTATTCCAAGTGAAATTCGTATTCCAGAATGAGGGCATCACTTCGTAAGTTTAAAAAATTCGTATACTAATCGGTTCGTAACCCAAAGTATTACTGTATGTTTTATTCAAAGGTGGTAGATTCAAGGTAGTTTTTACGTTATTATAGCCAGTTCGTTGTACCATATTGTATGACATAGGCTAGCCTATGCTCATCTATTTCGTGGCGCCGGCCGATAGCGAAAGTATCATGAGTGCCCCACGGGGTAGCAAGGCTACGTTACCAGTTAATGACCATCTTGTCCAGGGAAGCCAGTGGGCATCTAGATTCCCCGACATTAATACCATTTTCGAATGGATCTAATTGGTCATAGGTATCTTTCCTTGTTGGTAACTAGCCGCATCGTCTTTCAGACGATTGTCTCCCTATTGGTCAACGATTCTCGTAATCGGTAAGTAGACCATTACTGATCGCGTCTATGGCCAGTAATTAAGGGGCCGCCATTTGCGAACAATCCACCCCTTCCCCTCCCTCTTCTCCCCCCATCCATCCTCCCTTTTTAGCCCCTCCCCTCCTTCCCCTTCCCCGCGGCAGCTCAGGGGAGAACAAGGGACAGGGCCGAAGGGTAGATAATATGATAGTAATTACTTTGACAGGAACTCCGTTACCGGAGCTCTGCGGTGGAAAACTCCGTCGGCTTAGGGAGATTGTATTAGGGATGTTATTTCTAATTTCTATATCTTATAAAAGGGATTTTGACAAAGGAAAAATCTATTTCTGGGCAACGACCTGTGTTGCCCTGTGAAATGGTTCCTTTGAAACTATTTCTTAGGAATAAATATTGCTATTCATCCTAGAGAAAAAAGAAAAACAATATAATGCCAAGATAAATGGCTCGCTCACCTCTAATAGAAGTGTCAGTATAGTAAGGAGCGAGTGGGAATCACTACCAGAGGTCCCTTGCCATTTAGCTTCTTCTTTCGACAAAACCCCGAACTACGGAGGAGCCGTGCTACAGCTCCCGTTCCACTACTACCGTGAGCGACCTCCGACGCCTGTGATGTAATCCTGAAGATAGCCTCCAAGCTTGGGGTAAGCTGGGTGAGGATAATCTAACTACAGGGTGGGGTTTCACAGGGCGACACAGGTCGTTGCCCAGAAATAGATTTTTCCTTCATCAAAATCCCTTTTCTGGCTTAACCTGTGTCGCCTGTGAAATAGTACCAGAGAATGCTAAAACACCAAGCTTGAGGGATAGTATAGATAATAAGAAGGTAAAGTTAAACACTTGTAAGGTTAATAGTATAATGATCAACTAAAATTACAGTCTTACAATTATGGAAAAGTATGAGCCCTTAAACATGGGTTATAACTTAAAATTAGTTAGCCTAACAACAAGCAAATTATATAGAGCTTAGGCAAAAGACAGTATCGTAAGTTGATATATACATAATAATGGAACTGAATCCAACTAGAATGATGAACAATAGCAAAACTCAAGGTAACCCAATACATAGAGGCGACTAAACTAAGTAAGAGTGCAGTGGGGCATCAGAAGGGAAGGCTACAAGAAGTTATAGGAATTATTAAGAGTCAGGAGAAATTGTGTTTTCCAGCTGCCACTGCTGGAAATTTGAGGGCTTCTAAGGGTTTTAGGTAGTGCCGTTTGAAAACTGTCGGAGATTTCCAGCCTGTATATTTCTTAAGATCGTCAAAATTCATGTTGTTGGAAATAATTAATAGATGTGGCCACCGCCCTAACATCGTGGGCCTGAGGAAAGGACTCTGGGTTGGCCTGTTTAATGAAGTATAAAATTTGTTGCCTGATCTCTTTTAGGGATAATGTACCACCTTCCTTCCTAATGAACAACGGGCCTGAAGATTTCAGAGTTGTTCTACTTAGGTAGGTTCTTAATGAGTTGACGGGACAAAGGGAAATGTCTTGAGGTAGTGGTAGGATTTCACGAGGACCATCTGTCCTGTGGATCTTCATTTGTTCCGATACGTAATACAAAACCATCGGTCCTTTAACAATAGGAAGTAGCTAGCGGCAGCTGGAACGGTCGTAAGCTTCGAACAAGGGGAGAACGGTAGTTAACTGCTTGTCCGAGTCGTCGCGCGGCGGTAAACAAATCACTTTTGCTTTCGGCCGCGGGTCTGTGAAGGACGTGTTCGTCATCGCTCTCTGCCCGCTTTCATCGTCGTATGCTTTGTTTTTATTGTGTTTTCACTAATGGTTTGTTTGACTTGAAAATGAAACTGTAAGTACACTGTTTTCATTTTCATTACTTAATTATGAACCACATGGAGTTATCGCCGTAGATGCGGCGATTTCCTCTCTTTTCATGAATTGAACCCTTGAATTATGTCTCGGTGCCGAGGGCGCGCTCGCTCGCGCCGAGTCATGTAGTTTTGGGCGAAAGTGTGTAATTGAAAAATGTAAGTACTCTTTTCATTATATTTTTGCCTGTGCGTTCGTTACCGAGAGTGTGATTGCGCTCGGCACGAGCCTTTTAATTTTGTATAATAAAGAATGCAATGAAAGTGGATTCGCAATTGCAATATTCTTTTCATTTTCATTTATTTATTTGCATGAAATTTAATTTGGATCAATTTTCGTTCTTACCCGGGAATTGATCCTTACGATTTTTTTTATGTGAAAATGAAATCGCAAGTGCAGTATTGTTTCATTTTCATATATATTTTATGATAGCATCATATTATTGGATCAAGTTTCCGTTCTTACCCGGGAATTGATCTTTTCCCCTTTAAGTTCTATGAAGTGAATCGCAAGGGCAGTATTCGTTTCATTTTCATATTACTTTTCACTGCTGTGCGGGGTAGGGGAAGCGAAGGTCTGCCAGGAAGTCGTCGGAAGCTCTCCGCACTCCTTGGTATCCGATTCTTCGTCTTCCTTCCTGCCCCCGACTCAGCTTCTTTGTTGTATTTTGTATTTGGGGTCTTCCTTGCGTTCGGGGTGGGCATGTCTTCCCCCCGTGCGTGAGGAAACCCCTACTTATTCTAATCTATCTATGTTACCGCAGGTGCTACATCCGTGGGAGACGACCTTGGACAGGTATGGACCACCGCGGAGGCAGGGCGTGCCTAGCATCCACGGGCTGCTTGCCAGCGTCTAGCGAGGTCTGGGGCGGTCTCCACTACTACCACGGCCGCTTATGCTGCTCCCCCCCCTCCTGGTCTACACTCCCATGCTGTGTCGATGACGCCGTCTGCCGCTACTAGGGCCGCAGCCGTACCGAGGTGGGGTTGCCGCCGCCGCCTGTTTTCTTCGTGTTGCCTGCCCCAGACTTCCGCTGTTCCAGCAGCTCGCCCCTGGACCGGCCGCCAGGACCCAGGTTCCGCTGGCTGCCGATGATTCTACGAGGCGATCGCTGGGCCTGCCGTACCTGCCGCTGATTCCCGCTGTTGGCTTGGCTGTCCCTTGCTGGGTCTACCGCTGCCGCTGTTCCTGCCGCTCCTGATCTGGTTTGCTGTTTCCTGTCGCTCCTGATTCCTGTGCCTGTCCATGCTGGTCCTGCCCACGGTGTGTCTTCCCCAGTCCCAGGTCCTTCCGGACAGGTGCAGTCGGGCCCTGTTGCTCGGCAACTGCCCCGGCTCCCTCCTGGATGGAGACCTGACGACTGTCCTGCGAGACGCTGACGAGGAAGAGGAGAAGAGAAGCTGTCATCTTCGTCTTCATCGTCTGCTGTTGCCTCTTCCCCTTCGACGTTCTAAGCCCATAAGCCCGAAGAAGAAGAAGGCTGCCTTCCCCCCTAAGAAGTCTCCTTCGGGAACTTCTAAGGGCCCGTCCCACCCGGTGGGACGGGGGGTCCCTTCTGCTGGTCCTCCTGCTCCTTCGGGAGCGGGGCCCGGGGGCCGTCTCCCCTTCCGTAAGGAAGAGATAGACGGGGTGGGACCAGAGGAGTATCGGTTAGCTCTGGTACTTCCTCGCCTGGTGCTAGCGGCGATGCCGCTACGCCAGGTTCCGGCTCGGTCTCTCGTTCGCGAGAGATCCCGAGTGTACGTTCTCCCTCTGGGAGGACCGTGCAGCCAAGTTTCGGCGCCAGAGTTCGCTCGGCGCCAAGACGCGGCACGGAGCAGAAGGCTGGTGAGAGACGCTCAGGTGACTCTTGCCAGGCCAGCGGCCACGCTCTTGCAGCGGACCAGCTGGTAACCCGTTTTCTCCCCCCGGGTTTTCCCCCCTAAGAAGGCTCCTTCGGGACCTTCTAAGGGCCCGTCTCGCTCCGGCGATTCGGGGAGCTCTTCTGCTGGTCCTCCTGCTCCCTCGGGAACAGGGCCCATCTTTTCTTCTACCAAGGAGAAGAAGACGGGGACCAGAGGAGTACCAGCTTCGGCTGGCACTTCCTCGCCCTGGTTCTAGCGGTTCTGCCGCTAAACCAGGATCCGCCTCGGCTCTCGTTAGCGAGAAGTACCGAGTGGACGGTCTCCCGCGGGAGGGAGACCGTCCAGCCAAAGTCTGACACTCGAGCTCGCTCGCCGCCAAGACCGAAGCGCGGAGCAGAAAGACTGGCGAGTGTCGTGCAGACGACTCTCGCTAGGCCAGTGGACGCTCTCGCAGCGACCAGCTGGCTGCTGGGTTGACGTGACGGTCGCGACCAGCCACGGGTTGAGGCGGAGGAAGGGGTCCCCGCGGTCGTCTGGTACCAGCCACGGCTTGGTACCAGCGGCTCGACGCGCCGAGAGGGACGCTCAGCCAGGTCCTCACCGCGACAACGAGCCTAGCAGGTCACCTGACGCCGCTCCCATCGGGACGGGCGGAGAGACGGTAACCAGAACAGCTCGCCTGACGCTAGAGATCAGTGTCGACGTTCTCAGCCGAGCCTCTCGCCCCAGGCGAGCGGCAAGGCTAGGCCTGCTGCTCGATCGCCACTGCGGGTGGAACGATCACGCAGCAGCAGCCCTCCAAGCACGCTGGTCCTGCCAGCGAGCTAGGGGGGGGGGGGGAGCAGTCAGGTCTGCCTCTCCTGTACCTTCAACCTCCTCGGGCTACACCGGGAGGAGCGAGGTACCTATGAGTGATCGCCAGAGGTGCGCCGCTCGCGATCCCGCTATGACGCCGTATGGACCAGGCACGGTTCTAGGAACCGACCAGGACATAACGCGCAAGTAGCTGGAGGCGACCGTCAGGGGTCTGCCGCTGTTCCTCCTGAAGGAGGAGTATCTCGGGATCTGTTCTTGTTGGAGGGACTGGACGGTCCTACTCCGCAAGACACGGTTACTCCCGAGATACAGAGGAATTGCAGAAGTCATTAAGCTGATTCGTCAGCATAATGACCTTGCGGAAGGATTGCCGCTCCCACCAGCAGAGCCCACGTCTCTGCTCGAGTCGTTTTGGGGCCCGAGAGGGAACCCAAACCGACGGGGGGTGGGTCTGCCGCGATAACTTGGCCGAATTCTTGTCCTCGAACCAGAGTCTCGTCTCCGGAACAGAAGGCTCTCTCAGGTTCTGGAGCGGTCGATCAAGCTACTTCCACCTCCTCTACTGCGACAGCGGCGTTTCTACGTGTCTTCGGACACCGTAGTTGAATACTCCTTCGGTCCTCCTGAGAGGTTTCGACCTCGACGAGGACTGGGAATGAGTCGGAGGAGGTCGGTATCGGCTCTATCTCCTGTCAGGGTGGTCGATCAGCCCCACCCAGACGACGTTCACAGTGGCGGCAGACCCTTACCTACAGTGAGAGTTCGTAACCCTACCTCCGTGGGAAAACTGTTTTCTCCTGACGATACGTTTTCCCAGACTCTGAGAGGCATCGCCGCAAGGCGATGGGCTGTTCCTACTCTTCTCCAACTGCTAGTTCCACTGGGAAGGTGGACGCGAGTATCCAATTCCTCCCCCATTCCCTCTCTTCCTTACGGTTTACGAGGGAAAGGGGAGGGATCCTACAGAGATTTCTCTGTAGGATCCCACGTTCGGGACTGCGCTACCGGGGGGACCTTGGGTCCTACCTGACGTAAGCCCCGGTCGTTGAGGAGGAATCCTGCCCCATTCTCGATTTCTACGGGAATCGAGAGGGACCACCAGCCGATATCGTTTGACGAATTCGGTGGGGGTTTCGCAGACTGCTTAGAATTCTACGGAATTTCTAACGCATTCAGTGTTCGAGTTTTACGATCTCCAAACACTTACGCGAGACCACGGTCCAAAGTGAGCGAGACTGAGAACTCCGATATACACAATAATCGGGAACTCGGGCCTATGCTCGAATTCCTGGAATTTCTAGCATTGGGAAGAAGACTGCTGCTGAAGAAAAAACTATCTCACAGTAGGCGACCAACCTGGACTAGAGAAGATCGGACGGAATATCCGAGTTTGGCTTGAACTATCGTCTTAGTATTCTGTTCAACCATTGAAGCTTTCCTTCGAGGAAGACTTCTTCACTCTCTTTGATAGAGATCGAAGGTGGTCGATCTCCAATCCTTATTTTGTTTTCTTGAAGGAAAGAATTAGGACGGAGATCGTTGTTCAGAATCCTACAAATATACTACGTATATTAATTTTCCTCGCGACATGATTTCTACTAAGCAGTTGAATTGTCGAGGGGTGTAGGCGCATATCCTAGTAATCTACGGATTGCGACTTATAAGAGAAAGTATTCTAATTGAACTGCAACTCGGGGTTGCCTGCAACCTCCCAGGAAGTTTTCAGTTTCAATTTTATATACTTATGGTTTTGTCATGACAACACCATTTCAACGTTTATATTTACCGAAATTCGTTTCGCCTAAATATATTGCTCGAGCATATCTTTTATGCTCGGTAGTTCTATGCCGAACGCATTCCTTCATGGAATAAATGGATTACCTGGCAACTCAGGATGACGAGTCAGCGAGAGCTCAGGCTCAACTACTGCGTATGAACTGCCTGATAGCAGCTCAGTATCAGCTGGGCCTCCGATATGCACGGTCATGTATGTCTCTCTCTGCCCTGCTTTGATTGACTACCGAAACCGTATCTCTGCCCAACAATTATGGACTTAGGTCTCTGATTAACGGGGATTCTCGCAATAAATGAAGGACCATCTACTGCTGTGACGCTAGATTCCATCGCCTTCGACATTGCGAGAATTTTCAACAGAGATACTCTTGGACTCTTTCATCTTCTGTTTACCGCACGGTAACAGAAGTCTGTACAAGTCTCCCGCTGCATCGCACTGCGATAATGCGAATGATTTTGCAGACATCTGAGTTTGTCTTCAAAATATCTCTTATTCGTAGGTAGTACAATTGTTCATGTTCAACCGAATTACGGAGATGTGTCAGAAGACATCGCCTACTCTCCGACCTGACAGCTCTACTTCCAAATGTTCAGCCCATGAGAAGCAGTTCTTCAAGGCGGCTTCCCCTGTGTTTTCATTACTGAAAGAACGCCCCCTTGCTTTCATTGCAACTACGACTTCTCACCGGACAGCAATGAATGAAATAGCGTTAGCGTTTTTTTCAGTCATTTGTAAGCACAGGTTATGAATCTTGAGAATCCTTCTCTCGATTCATATGTGAAGACGTAGGTTGCATTCAATATCTACCTTCGTCTTCAACGGTACATAGTGTTGTTTCTCCTTAGCTGAGATTCAACAACCATGAGATGTTTTACCTTCAGGGACCTCGGTCTCTAGAAGGCAATTGACTTTCGCCTGTTCTTGGGCACATGCCTTAAGAGAATCATCACCTCGCTGTCCGGCATTGGTGACAAACAAATACATTATTTGTTTGGTGGTCTCTCGGCATAACCCTTTAAAGGCGAAGGTCACGTGACTTACTCGGATGCTTTTGACAACTTGCCTCCTACCGAAGCGCAGTTCAGTCGGCGGCTGTCAGAGCGGCCGGAGTCAGTTACGAACTACGCTGTTGACTTAGTTCGGTTGTTACAGAGCAATCATTACTTCGTTTAATAGCTTGTCACAGTAACCCATACCATTGCCACACCACCATGGAGTGTCGGGTTGGTGTCCTATCCACTACCGAGAACTTCGCTGCATGGGGATAGGAGGATGCGAGAGACTTCGTGGCAAACGGACAGACCAGTATGGGTACTGGACATCACCGAAGTAGAGAAGAGGGATAGGTCATGCGACTATTTCCTTCTTTTCCTCTGAGGAAACTGCATGACTTCTCCTGCGAACGTCAAGCATCCAGGGATGGGGAATCAGTGACGCTCGATTTCGTACCGAACTTCGTAGCGAAGACTCAGAACCCTTCGGCTCCCTGACGATTGGTTCGAGTCGTTCACAATCCCCTCCCTAATGGACTTCACCGCCTTCGATGCGAGGAGATGGCTGCCTTGTCCGCAAGAACTTCTCCGTGGCGCAGGTAACTGAAGGCAGGGGTCTGGTCAACCAGACCACATGCCCTTCCTTCTACCTTCGGGATATTGCCCACAGGTCCTTGGATCTTTTTCCTTGGGGACCGTGGTGGCCTGCTCAACACGTTGTGTAGCGGGACCCACCCCCCCAGACTGCGCAGGCTGAAACAGCATCGAGTCCTGGTGTGACCATAAGAATGGATGAGTGAATGAGAGTGTGACTGGCTCCTCTTCCATCTTTTCTTCCCCTCTACCTGTGGTTTAGAGGGGACAAAACGGTCGTCACCCTGCTGGATAAGGACAAGATGCAGGTGAGCTACTCAACAGAGCCCCATCCTATCCCTTTCACTAGGGATAGGAGCGTATATCCACCACTTCCTCCAACAAGGGGGAGGAAGTGGATGCCATACTTGAGACAACCCATACTTTATGTTGCCTCTTGCAAACAGGAACAAGTTCTTGTTCTTGCTGGTTACGAAGAGATACGCTTGCCTCTCTCTTAGTACTCGGCCCAGAGGTCTGACCATTGATCCTGCGGTACAACACCCCGATCAATCGACAGAGGCTTGGATCCCTCCCTCGCTCTTACGACCAGGGAGGCATTCCAGGGATGGACGAACACCAGTCTGTTTCATCAAAAGACTCAGATTCCTCCACCAAGAAGTGATCTTCCTATTGTTAAAGGACCGAGGGTTTGTATTACGTATCGGAACAATAAATGACAATTTGTCGAAAATTGCATTTTTTTCCTAACTATACAAACCTGAGGTCCTTTACATATAGTCCTCTCATGCCACCCCTCACTCTGCGTATTTTGCATGGGCCAAAAGCAAAAGTGATTTGTTTACCGCCGCGCGACGATGGCGGACAAGCAGTTAACTACCGTTTCTCCCTTGTTGTTCGAAGCTTAACGACCGTTCCAGCTTGGCCGCTAGCTACTTCCATTGGTAAAGGACTCAGGTTTGTATAGTTAGGAAAAAATGCAATTTTCGACAAATTGTCATTTTTGGCTGGAAAGTGGCGATCTGGGGATAAGAGGACTTCCCCTGAGGGGAGGAACTCAATGTGACCTGGTTCCCTTGATAATGGCTGAACAGTTCTGATATTCTAGCTCCAGAGGCTAAACTTAAATTAATTAAAAATAGGGTTTTCCTCAGGAGGATATATTAATTGCAAGAGCCATTGTTAATGTCCGAGGCCAGTTTGAGGACATCATTTAAGAACCAAGAGACTGTTTTGTTCCGCACGGCATACAAACCTTCGGTCCTTTTGTTACAATAGGAAGGTACTAGCGGCAGCTGGATAGGTCGTAAGCTTTCGAACAGGGGTTTCGGTAGTTAACTGCTTGTCGACAGGCGCGCGCTTGCTATCAGCCGCGACTGGAGGTAAACAAACAAACACTTTTTTGCTTTCGGCCTCACAGTGGATGGACGTTGTGTGTTTCGCCTCTCTGCCCGTGAACTGCTCGTCGTTTGGCTTTCTAAGTTTTGGTTGTAATTGTGTATGAAAGATATTGTAAGTACAATTATTCTATTCTCTTTACATATTAATTACGGCTTCATTGAATAATGATGGAAATCTTCCTCGCCTCGCTACCCCACGGAGACTTTGCCCGGGTATCGAAGGGCGCAAATGCGGGAAGTTTAGATCATTCCCGGAGATTGACCCTCATATTTTGTGTGCTCGGTGTCGGGGGCGCGAATGCACCCGGGCCGAGCCATGTGATGTGTGTAATGACTGGTCGGAGGCGCAGTGGACTTTGTATAGAGGGCAGAAGAAGCGAACAGGCCTGCAAAGGAGTCGTCGGAAAGCTCTCCCGTCGACTCCGGTTTGGTAACGGACACTTCGTCTTCTTTCCTGCCGCCCGCTCAACTTCCACGTCTCGCGCCTTCCCCTTCGGGGGGGGTGTCTAGGTCCTTCTCCTCTCCTGACGTGTCGAGTGTGGAGGAGGGCGCTAGATACCCTGACGTAGAGTTGTATTCTGGGTCCTCTATCCGCTCGTCTTCGCGCGAGCGGGTAGAGGATCCTCCTAATCACCCGACTTTTGCCTCCTCAGGTGCGGTTGCCGTGAAGGATGACCTCGGACAGGTGTGGGCATCGTTGGGGCTGCAGGGCGTGCCGAGTGTCCATGGGGCCTGCTCTATCATCTGGCTGGCTCCGTGGCGGTACGCATGCAACGGTCACAACCACCACCACGACCCTGACAACACCCGGCTACGCGTCACCTCCTCACCTGGTGTACACCCAGCACGCGGTCTCTGTGACACCCACAACATCGGTGCAGGGGCCAGTCGCCGTAACTCGGGGGAGTGTGATGCCGCCACCTGGGTTTGCCGTGTTGCCACGACCGGACTTCATGTGCCCGAAGAGCTCGCCCCTGGACCTCCCACCGGTGCCGATGATGTCTGTGCCGCTGGTTAGACCATCTGTACCGTCCACACAGCCTGCCGTACCTGCCGTGACCACCGCCTGCCTGCTGTTCCTGTTCCTGCTCCTGCCGTCTCGACTGCGTTCCTGTGATGCTCGCACCTGCTGATGTTCGTCCCGGTTTCCTGGCGCCGCTGCTCCCGATGCTGGTCTGTTCGGACAGGTACGTCCGGGCCCTGTTGCTTCGGCAAACAGCAGCCCCGGCTCCGTCCTGGATGACAGATCTGACGTCGGTCCTGAGGAGGTTGACGAAGAAGAAGAAGAAGAGGAGGAAGGTTGTCGTCGTGTCGTCTTCATCGTCTTCTTTCGTCGTCGTCGTCGTCTGCCGCCTCTTCCCCTTCTTCTTCTAAGGCTCCCCCCGCCTAAGAAGAAGAAGGTAGCCTCCCCCCCCCCCTAAGAAGTCTCCTTCGGGAGCTTCTAAGGGCCCGTCTCGCTCTGGTGAGACGGGGGGGTGGGGGTTCTTCCGCTGGTCGCCCTGCTCCTTCGGGTGGGAGCAGGACCCGTCTCTTCTCCCGCAAGGAAGAAGACTACGGGGGCCAGAGGGGTGCCGGCTAACACCGGCACTTCCTCACCTGCTAGTTAGTGGGATTCGGCCACGGCAGGCAGGATTCCGTTCTCGGTCCCGCTCGTTCGCGAAGAGGGTACCGAGTGTACGGTCGCCTTACCCAGCGGACCGTGCAGCCATGGAACCAGACCTCTGAGGGTTCCCAACGCATCAGCGTTCAGGATTTGCAACGGCACACGGAGTCGGAAATAAGACTTGGTGACAGCCAGCTCACGGCGGACTCTCAAACCAAGGACCCAGGGGGGCTCCAGCGCTCTCACGGCGTAAGCGAAGCGGGGCTGGCTTACCGGGCCGGACGTGACGGTCCACGACCGGCCACGGGAGGCTGAGGCCTGGGAAGCGGTTTCCCCCCGTTCCCGGGGCCGGCAAACCAGCCACGGGCTGGTACCAGCGAACTGAACGCAACCGTGAGGATACGCAACCGGTCTCACCGTGGACAGTGGAGCTCGCCGGTCGCCTGACCGTCGCTCTCACAGAAGAGCGATCGGGCGGTACAGGCGACCAGCAAACCAGCTCCTCTGAACAACGAGACCGGGGCCGCCCACGCTGTTCTCGGGTCCAGCCGTTCTCCAAACCCAGCGGAGACGGGCTCGACCTAGGTCTGCAGCTCGATCGCCACCCGGGGCCGGGTTGGCGATGGCCCTGCATCCCTGCAGTCCTCCAAGCCCGCTGGTTCTGACCAGTGAGCGAGGGATATGAGCCAGCGTCAGGGTCTGGCCCTCTCCCATAACCTTCAACCTCCCTCGGGTTTACCCCACCGGGAAGGGGAGGGGCGCAGGTATTGAGGAACGTGATCGTGAGGGGTGCGCCCCTTCAGGATCCCAGCCCACGTCGTCGTACGTCCACCCAGGCTGGCGGTTCTTCGGACCAGCCAGGGTTCGTACGCACAGGGGGTTTGGTTTTTTTTTTGTAGGGAGACCCAGAGGGGCTGTCGATGCTCCTCTCCTTGAGGGAGGAGGGTGTCCTAGGGAGGTTACATCCTGTTCGAGGGACCTGGACGGTTAGCCGACTCCACAGGATGGCTATCACACCCGAGCTACCAGAGGAACTTTGCTTGCGGGTTTTATTGCGCTGATTCGTCAGCACAAACGGAACCTCGGGGAAAAGGATCGCCGCCCCTCCCACCATTCCGGAGCACAACGTCCCTCGGACTCGAGTCGTTATGGGGCCCGAAGATGGGAACCCAGGGACGAACGGTGGGTTTCTGCCGCGTTTTCCGAGCTTGCGGAACTCAGTGACTGGTAACCAGGTTGAATCGCTGTCTCCCGGAACAAGGCGGTTGTTCCGCTCAAGTCTGGCAAGGTCGAGCAAGCTGCTTCAACCTCCATCTGCTACAGACCAAGCGGCCGGTTTTACGTGCCATCTGAAGACCCGATTGGCCGCCCAAACCCCAAAAACAGGGTGAAACCCGGAGTTAGCTAGGCTGACCTTTTCCGGGTGTGTTCTCTGCAACAGCTCCTGTCCGAGAACCTGTGGGTTCTCGCAGAGCAAGAAAGGAGGCACTCGGCCTGGAATCTACCGCCATGGCAGCTTTTCCAGCCGATCTCCTGGCGTAGATCTGTGGGTCCCTCCACAGTATTCTAAGGTCGCAGCCAAACTCCGGGGGAATTTCTCCCTCGAAGTGGACCGGCCGGCCTTCAGGAGGAGGTTTGCCAGTCTGGGGGGAAGAGCCATCCCTTCCGTTCTTGCCCACCAAGACGGTGTGAAACCTGTGGGCCCAACCTTGGTTTTCTCCGACGAAGGGAAGGACGCTGTACCTTACTCGGGGTTTCCAGGGTCTGGCCCCTGGGCCGTGAGGCGGCGTTGGGGCTTCGAAAACGGACACCCTCTACGGGAGTTCCACGTTCTCTTCCTTCCCAGGAGAGATGGGGTGGACGCTTGCGGGGTGGACAGACGGCGCACTGGAAGGACAGTGACCGTTCTGGTTCAACCAGCCAGTCTCGAAAGGCTTCTGGGCAGCCCTCGGATCTGCGGCCAAGTTCTCAAGAGCCTCGGCTGAGCTCCTTCGGCTGGCTGCTTTAAGACGGGCTGGCATGCGTCGAAGCCCCGAGGAATGGACCTCTGGTCTTCTTCGAACGTTCTGGCAACAAGGGGGGCCGTAAACCAGCCCTCCTACCCAGCCCTACCCTCATCCCGTGGAGGCTTCTGGGAAAGAAGACGAAGTCGAACGAACAGGGGGGAAAACGCTAGGGGACGGCGTTATTCCCCTCACCTGCTGCCGGAAAGTGGGGGGGGGTGGGGACCGGTGGCCTGCCAGCCATTTTTGGGCAAACTTGGCAGCGCTTTACGGCGCCAGAAAGACCCTGGGATTGTAGATGTCCTTCGGGAGGGCGATATCTATTACCCTTCGAATCTCGGCCACCCCTCACCTACCAACCCGGGTCCAAACAGCAGTCGTTACGTCCCCGGGTCCACCGAATGGATGTTAGCACTCAGACAGGAGATCAAAGACCATGCTCGAGCAAGAGAGCTGTAGAGATCGTCACGGATCAGTCACCGGGGCTTTACAGTCGTACTCTTCCTGGGGTGGAAAAGTCTACGGGACGGTCTGGGCGCCCGGTGGTGATAAGTATCTCTCCCCCTCCCCTGAAACCGGGTTTTTGTTCGCCAGGAACCCCGGGTTCACGATTGGAGACTGGCAACGACTCAGTGCCTCGACTCCATCAGGGGAGTGGGAAGAACGAGTTTCATGCTTTCAGTGGACTTTGAAGGATGCGATATTTCCAAATTACCCATTCATCAGTCCTCAGAAAGTACCTCCGCGTGCATCCTCGACGGGCACGGCTTGTACCAGTTCCAGGGCCAACTGGTGCTTCGGTCTCTCAACCGCCCCAACAGGGTGTTCCACGGCGAGTGTTTCCACTCTTGGTGTTCTGCTTGGGCCCATTCGGCCACGGGTGGATTACGTCTGATGAGGTATCTCGACGACTGGTTAGTCCATGGCGAGCTCCCAAGCTCGCAGTTGCTACAGGACAAGGGATCGACCTGCTCGAGTTCTGTCGCGATCTGGGGAATCGTGTGAACTTCGAGAAGAAGTCCGCCGATCCTCGAGCCCAAGCAGAGGGATGAAAGTACCGGGGTATGCTGATCGACACGGTAGCAGGGGCGAGTCTTCCCCGGCAGAACTCGGCCGGATCAGCAGATTCAAGAGTATGGCAGCCAAAAACCAGTTACCTGGTCTCGGGCAGGAAGGGAAAATGGTAGGCTCAAGCGGATGGCAAGTTCGTGATCGGGACACCTGTCGTCACTCGATGAAGTTAGTCCCTTCAACGGGGCGTCTTCACCTGCGGGTCTCTTCAATGGAGACTAAAGGAGAGCTTTGGTCACAGGCGACGGATCCCCCAAGCTTTCCTGTGTTCACTGACACAGGAGGTGAGGCAGGAACCTAGCCTGGTGGCTCGACGGACAGAAACCTCTTAAGAGGAGTGCCTCTGCGCACTCCCCCCCCGGGAACATGCAGTAGCTGTTCTCAGAACGCATCGACCGAGGGATGTTGGCGCAACACCTGGAGGAGTTTGCTGACTTCAGGAGTGTTGGGACAGAGGGAACCGACAAGCACCTTCACATCAATTGTATTGGAACTCAAAGGCCAGCGTTTCCCTCGATCTCCAAGGAGTTTCAAGGACCGCTTGATGGGACACTCAGGTGGTGTTGATGTCGCGGACCTAACAACCACGGTGGTGGGGCTTACGTCAAACAAACAGGGGGGGCCCTAGGTGTCTCTCCCGTTGATACCAGTTGACCTCAGGCTGTGCCACGAGTGGGCTCAGGCCCACAACTCCAATAGAAGCTGTCGGCAACGCTTACCATTCCAGGGAAAGATTTGGGGAATGTAGTAGCAGAACCACGCTTCAGCCGGTCGGGATCAGGTGAATAGGGAACCCGAATGGGCTCTCTACACCAGGTACGTGGGCGGAAAGGCCTCTTCTCGGACCTGTGGGGGCGACCCAGTCGTGGATCTGTTATCGCCACCCGGCACCAAAGGAAGGCTCCCAGGTGTTCTTCTTCGGCCACCGTTGCCGGGAACCCATTGGGCAGCTGCCCCCCCAGAGGACGCTCTTTCAACACCCGTGGACAACCTCTTCGCCTATGCCCTTTCCCCCCGATTCAGCCTGATTGCGCAAGGTGATCAGTCGAGCGCTGGCGTCACCCCGAATCTCAGGATGATCCTGGTGGCTCCCAAATGGCCACAGGCATTGGTATCCCTATCCCCCCTCCCCTTATTCCGGTTCCCCAAATTTGTTTTTGAAATTTTCCGGGAACCACATGCTTGGCTCTTCTCGCAGGAGAATCCGAGAGAGATTCCCCCTTCCCCTTGGCACAAAACCTTCTCGGCCCAGCCACACGTCGAGCTCGGGTACCACCGAGCAGGTCCGCAGTCCCTACCTCGTCTTCACGGCTGGCTGTTATCCACCAATCTCTTGCCGAACGAGAGGCTTTTCTCGTAGCGCAGCCAAACAGAGATGGCTGGAAACGTCCGTCAGGTCCTCTGCAGATGGTGTACCAGGGGAAGGGGTGGCCGCGTCTTCTGTGGTTGGTGTCGTAGACGGGGGGTCTATCTCCTATTCAGAGCCCACTCGTTCAGCAAGGTAGCGGATTTCCTCGTGTTTCTTCGCCGAGGAAGCGATCCTTTTCAGTACCCCACAGTTAAAGGATACCAGAGCCGCCTTGGCGCTCGTTCCTGAAAATCTGAGGGGGAGTTGGAATATCGTCTAACCGTTCGAGATCTTCCTTGCTGATGAGGAGCTTCGAGAGGTCTTGCCCACCCAAGGGAAGGAACTCAGGCCCCCTGCGTCGGGGAACGTGACTCTCGTTCCTTAGGAGTCTGACTCGAATTTACAACCGTTCGAGCCACGTCCGAGAGTCGTCCAAGGACAGGATCTGACCCTCAAGACCCCTCTTTTTGCTTGGCCCGGCCCTGGGCATCGGCGAAAGAGAGTAGGGGGAACTTGCATGGCTTTCTTTCCTATGATGTACGAACACTCCAGGGGCTGGGGATACCGGTGACGCTCGATTTCGTCCCAGAACTTCGTTGCGAAGACCTCAGAAAAACCGTCAGTCCCTTGATGGACAGGTTCGAGTCATTCCACGATTCCCTCCCTATTGGACCTTCATCCGATAATGATGCGGATGAGCTGCTGCTTTGTCCTGTGAGGGCGCTACGGCGCTATCTGAATAGAACTCGACCACCTCAGGAGGCCTGAGTGTCGACGTCCTCTTCGTTAAGCACCGGGGTCACCAAGAAAGAAGTATCCAAGAACACTCGTTTCATTCTGGCTCGCCGTGAGGGTCATCAGGACCGGGCGTATGAGGACTGATGGTAGTGGACGGACCATCCGTACGTTTCCCGATCCCGAGAAGCTCACGAAGTTCAGAAGTATTGGCCCCTCGTTTGTGCGTTTCGCAAGAAGAACTTTCTCCGTTGGCGCAGGTCCTGAAGGCAGGGGTCTGGTTACCTAACAAGGACTACCTTTTAAGTCCTTCTTACCTTCGGGATATTGCCCAACAGGTCCATTGGATTACCTTTTCCTTGGGACCCGTGGGGTGGTCTGCTCAAACAAGTTGTTCAGTAGCTTAAACCCAGGACCCTCGCAGGCATGAAACAGCCATCGGAGTTCCCTGTGGTGACTGTTGGGATGGATGGATGTGTGTGGACGTGAGTGACTGGCTCTCTCTTCCCATCTTTTCCTTCCCCTCTACCATGTGGGCAGAGGGCCATGGGTCGGTCACTACCGGCTGGATCGAGGACGAGCATGCAGGTGAGCTATATGACCAGAGCCCCATCCTATCCACTTTCAACTAGGGATAGGAAGGCCGAATATCCACCACTTCATTGATACCAAGGGGGGGAAGGGGAAGTGGATGCCTATACAAGAGTCAAAGACCCATGACTTTATATTTGTTGCTCCTCTGTAACAGGAACAAGTTCTTGCCATTTGGCTGGTACGAAGAGAGCTGGCATGCCCCTCTTTTCTTCAGTTACTCGGTCCAGAGGTCTGGACCATTGATCCTGCGGTTGCACCACCCCACCGAATCAATCGGACCAGAGCCTTGGGTCCCCCCCCCGCCCCCCCTCGCTCTTACGACCAGGGAGGCTTCCAAAGGTTGGGAGCGGAACCAACCAGTCTGTTCACAAAAAGACTCAGATTCCAACCCACCAAGAAGTGAGGTCTTCCTATTGTTAAAACGGACGAAGGTTTGTATGCCCGTGTCGGAACAAATGACAATTGTTTTCTAAAAATTGCATTTTTCCTAACTATACAAAACCTGATGGGCCTTCCTTTTTAACACATAGCCCCACCTCATGCCACCCCACCTCACTCTGCAGCTTTTTGCTTGGGCCAAAAGCAAAAAGTGATTTGTTTGTAACCTCCACAGTCGGCGCCTAAAGCCTTGCGCGCCTGTCGGACAAGCAGTTTAAAACTACCGAACCCCTTTGTTCGAAAGCTTACGAACCTAATACCAGCTGCCCGATAGTGACCTTCCTTATTGTAAAAGGAACCTCAGGTTTGTATAGTTAGGAAAAAATTGCAATTTTAGACAAAATTGTCATTTTAGGTCTCGTTGATGGTCATTAATCTAGCACAAGCTTTGGTGGTTTTTTTTTTTAATGGGACGTAAAGTAACGAATCCGTAAGATTATATGCCAAAAACCAAATTGGAAGATCTTTTTAAGAGGCTGATTTGGTTGTAAGTGATTAGTGCTTGCTAGCTAAGCCTTCCTCAAAACAATGATCTGAAGAAAGTTATGGCTAGGGGTTCTGTTGTTCAATGGGACTTGAAAATTTGACCATCTTAAGGAAAACTCTGCTAGTTTCTTGACAAGAATGAATCAATATTGCCGGAGAGTAGATTCTCTTTTATCTGATTCCAAGAATGAAATATTCTGGGGATCAACTTTCTTCATTCCTCATAGCTGCGAATTTCAGAAAAAAATCCATATAAAGTTAGGGTTTTCTGAATTCTTGAGGAAGCAAGACACAGTCTGAGTTTGCAACTAACTGGGTTAGTTTGGGGTTCCGGAATCCAGTAGGGGTCGGGAGTCTCAACTCTTTAGGAGTAGAGGGAAACCAATTGCTTCTTGGGCCAGTTGGGAGCTACTAGAAGCTACTTGGCCTTTGAATGTCCTGAGTTTGTCTTAAAACTTTCATGAGAAGGTTCACCGGGAGGGAAGAGGTAAAATCTTCTTTCCATTTGTTCCAATCGAGGAATCAGTTGCATCCTTAGCATATGCTAGAGGATCGAAGTTGGGTGCCACGTTAACAGGGGTGATGTTTGTGGTTTGGACTTCCGGGTGGCGAAGAGGTCTACTTGAAGTCCGGGGGACTTTGTCAGACTGATCCAATTGCAATGAACTCCTGTCCAGTGTTCCACCTCCGATTCCAACGGAAACGGAGCGAGATAGAGCGTCTCGGCTTACTACGTTTCTTGGACCCCTGCATGGTGCGTGGCTGACAGGTTTGCCATTTGTTTTTGTTTGCCAGAAGAGAAGATGGCTAATCATGACGGGTGGTTCAAGTGGTTTTCTGACTTGGAGGTCCGCCCCTGTTGATGCAGTGTAACTTTACTACTGCACTGTTCCAGAAACTAGTTTGGAAATGTGAGTTCTTTATGGGCGGACGGCGTCTGTTCGAGTGTTGCGAAAATACTTCCCATGGCCTCCAAGTACATTGATATGTAGCTGGTGCGGAACGGAATTGTTAACGGAACAAGTTCCTGTGAACTTTTCGGTGATGGGAGGGAGTAACCTGCCCCTCCCCACCTAGTTAGTGAGGCGTTCCGTGGGTGGATCACTAATGATGGAGGAGGGAAAACTGCTTCGAGGAATTGGCTTTTGAAAGATTCTTTTGTTCTCTGTCCAGGGGCGGGAGACGTTTCCGTAAGATCGCCGGGATAGAAGCTAGTTTGTTCCCGTGTGATCTGCCAATTCGCTTTTTGAGCGGGCCATACTCTGGTTTATATCTTTGAGGTTTGGCTCTGAGCAGAACGTCTTGTGCACTGAGTGCAAAACTGGGAGGTGAAATTGCCGCTTTTCAAGGCTCCTTCTCCTGGCAAACCTCCGGGGATGTTTGTTGTTGTTTCTGAGAAATTGTTTTGTAGCTCTTGCTATTTCTTTCCTTTTCAACGACGGAAGTTGATTAGAGTGTGCAGATTGCAAAGTACCCACTGAACGGCCCTAAACCACTGGAATCGAGAGATTTCCGGTGTTAGTTCTGGACTTGGTTTTGTTTTATTTGGAAACCTAAATGTTCCAGGAATTTGCAATCACTTTGAACCGTTGCTTCCTTGCATTTACTTGGGGAGTTCTTTGCCCAAATAAGCCAATCGTCCAGATAAGCCACTAGCATTATTCCCTGTTTCCTTAGCTCTTGCACTACTGCTTCCGCCAATTTGGTGGAAGATCCTGGGGGCTATGTTGAGCCCCGAATGGCATTACTTTGAAGCAGTAGGATCTGTTGCCTAGTTTGAAAGCCTAGGAACGGACAGAAGTGTCTGGCTATGGGAACATGATAGTAGGCATCTGTAAGATCTATAGAGGTTGTGACGGCCCCACGGGGAAGTAAGGTCCGTACCGCGAACGGTCAGCATCCTGAACTTGTCGACAATGAATGTATAAGTTCAGATGGACAAGTCTAAGATGATTCTTCGGTTTTCTGAGTCTTTCTTTGGCACGCTGAACAAGCGTCCTTTGAAATTTTAAATTGTTGACTCTTGAGGACTACTCCTTTGAGAAGAAGGTCTCGGGGGTATACTCTACCAATTCCGCTGTTGGTGCTTGATAGAATCTGTGGTTGGAGCAGGGCCCTCTATCCAACTCCAACCTAGGCCTTTGGTCACTATACTCTGAGCCCAAGGGCTGAACCCCCACCGCTGGCGGAAGAGGTACAGCCTCCCTCCTACCTTGGGACTCTCACTGCTGGTTTGCCGAGGGGCGGCCACCTCTTGCTCCTCGGAAACCTCTTCCTCTGTTTGCAGCCCTGCCGGACCCTCTGAATCGGGAGGCACTCTTGCTCTGCTACCTCTCGGAACCTATTGAAAGCCTGAAAGTTCTGGCTTTCATAGTTGGAGTTGTAGGCTGGAGAGACAGCGAAGGAAGTAGAGGGTTGGGGTTGCTGGGACTGAGGGGTCAGGACAAGGTATTGTTGTTGACCCTTCGACGATGGTTGCCCTTGTGATGCTGGGACTGCCTGAACCAACGTCTGCTGGAAGGCTGGAAGGGAGAGAACTTTCTTGTTTCTTCTTGATCCTTTGGTTAGGACCAGAAGATTCCTTGTCTCCGCTTTGCTACCAGTCCCCACCTGACTTTGAGGCACTGGTTGACCTTTGAAGCCTCATGAAGGACTTCTGCTACCACTGGTGCTGGAAAGAGGTCCGGTTCCCCAAATTGAGGAAAGCTATCAGCTTGTTCGGTTCATGGCGGATAGTAGCTTCCGCAGAACGTGCTTCCTACAATTCTCCTGGCTATGAGGAAGTCGTAAAGGTCACACTGCATGGTGTGCAGCAGACCTTTAGCCCAAACCTTAAACAACGGCTCTTGTTGGTATACAAAGAGCCGTCATCTCCGCCATAGTCATGGAGGAAAGGGATCTCGCGAGCCTAGTCCGGTGTCGTACTCCGTCTGGATGAGGGAGTCCGACAACCTGGAAGCCTCTCACTAAAGAGAGTGGTGGCACAGTCCGCCTTGAGTTTTCCTACTGAGAAAGTAGGAACTGCCCCCTCGAAGTACGTCTCGGAAGCCTGGGACTAGGAGAGAGGTGTTGGTTCCGTCTCCCAGTAGTTGAGGCAGGGGCTCGTCTTTCAGGGCAGCCTGAAAGATTGCTTCCACTACCTTAAGGGTAAGTGGTAGCGGAGTCCCTTCCACCGGAGTGAAAATGGTGAAGGGACTTCTAAAGGCTGTGATGCGGGTATTTTCACACCCCCATTCCTCCAGACTTCTCATTAGAGTCTGCTGTGCCGTGTTCCCTCGGAAGGATAACTGTTTCCTTGGGAACTTTGTCTTCTCTCATCATTGCTGCTTCCGTTAACCGGACGTAGCCAATGAATGGGGGTTGAAGGTCCCTGGGGTGGAACTCGAGTCCTCCCGCCTTCGAGTTCCTATGCCTTCGATGGTCAACATTGTCCGTTTTGAAAACAATGGGGCAATTAATTGAAGCAACCTGCCTCAAGGGTTGGCCGCCTTGAATTCCGGCAGTTAAGCTGGAATCTGGCATTGGAAGAGGAGAAGGTGGCACAGCTAGGGGGAACCTTGCCGCGATCGAGGTTTGAATCCCGGCGATGGCATTCTCCTGAGCAGCCAGCCATTCGCCAGCGATTGGATTGACTGGCCGGAAGAACGTAACAGAACTGGAGAGCTGGAGAGCACCGAGCCGACCTTGTTGTCTACCAAGGCCCCTACGATCACTCCCACCTGCTCCAGAATTGTTGGCCGAAAAGGATTCGGGATCGAAAGGAGGGACTTGAGCCAATCCTTACGGATTACGTTTGGGGACCTCGACGCAGACGAAGAGGCCCGCCCTTGACCTAACTGTTCCGGGGTGGTGAGGCCGGGAGTTACAGCATCTGCCAAGATGACCGATTTCTTGGGGAGAGACTTCTTAAGTTGTTCTCCGTCGGTCGACTTAGCCTTGGGGATCACTGAAGCAACCTTAGGACGGAACAGACCGCTGGTCTTCAGTGAAGCCCTGGAAAGAAGTAGAAGTAGAAGGATCAGTGGAAGGTGATGGAGAAAGGACAAGGAACTCAGGAAAGGGCCTGAGAACCCACGAAGCTGCCCCTACTACACCCTTACCTGTACCCATGGAGTCTATAGCCATGGGTTCGACGTCGAGGTTCATTGCCGCGACGTCTTCCGCTACGTCCTCTGGAAATCCCCGTCCTGAAGAGATCATGACTTGGAGATCGGCCAGCAAAGGGGCAGCTACTATCGAGTCCACCACTGATCCTTTCTTGGCTCCGGGGAATACCAGGTCCGCCATGTCCTGGGTAAGGATGTAGGGGCGGCCCTTCGAGTTCCTTCCGGCCCAAATCCCCCTACATGCTTTGAGAGTAGTCAAAGCCTTCTTCTTCTCCTCGTCAGAACCCTGTAAGAAAGGTCTAGAGTTAGGGAAAGGATAGGGGAGAAATGTCTGTTGTGTTGAGACTATATGAATATGTGTCTCATATGTGAAAAGTATATAATAATAACAAGTATTCCAGGTGATGAATGAATGAAGATAGTGCTAAGAAAAACTTACTATAGTGAGGCATCGCCTACTAGCAAGTAGCAGGTTTGGCAGGCTTCGTGGTGCCAAACTAGAAAATCTTCCACCTTTACTGCACATCCTGCATGGGAGCGGCAAACTATATGGCCGCACGGGTCTTGGAGGATAGCATTGCACCCAATCTCCTGGCAGCACAACACTTGTAAGTCAAAGGATACGAGTACCAATGACAACCTCCGGTGGTTGTAATTATGCAAAATATCCGTGGGTGCCGGAAGTAGGACCGACAGATAGTGTTCTACGTATAAATGGCATGCAAAAGAATGCCGGAGTAGGCTCTAAGGCTCGCTCCGTATGAATATTACGTAGAAAAGTTACGAGGGGGGAAGAAAGTCTCTGCCTCCGCCTAGGCTCACTTGTTATATGGGTAAAATAAACTCCGTAGGGCCCGGAGTTCTCCGTGTGGCCCAGAGTTAAGAATATTGAGTGAGCAATGTCAAACTTCTGATGAAGCGAGGGATAGGACAAGAGGCAGAAAAAATAAAAAAAAACCCGGAGTAACGCAACAAGTTCTAAAATAAAGTAAAAGAAAACCCACCCATCATATCAGTAAGTGCTCGTGTGAACTATCCTAGTGGATAGGAACCCAGTGGTCCCTCCCCCCTCTCTTATGTCCAGTAGCGGCGGAGTGCACCTGCCGGACTGAACTGGGGGGGGGGGGGGAAGGGTAGGGAAGAACGTGGGTAGGGGAACCTTCCCACCTAAGCGACCAGTTAAGGACGGAGGAAGTAGGGGGAGAAGGTCCCGAGCCCCCGAGACACATGATGAATGAGAATACCAGTAGGGGGGAGCTCCCCACCAGCCCCATGAGTCACCCCCTCTCATGCAGACTCAGACGCTAGCTGTGAGAAATGAGTCATCACCCATCAGCGTGGTGGCAATGTATGGAGGGGGGAATGGAGGGGACGGGTGGAGGACCCCGTAACCGGGAGGCTCACCGCGATCGACCAGTGGTCTTCCCAGCCAGGTGATAAACACGAGGTGGGGAAGAGCCGTCGGAACAACATCAATATCACTGATATATATAGGATTACTTATAATAAAAATTTAAATCAATCAAAATAAATAAAAAATAAAGCGATATCTTAAAGCTAGGCTAACACGGGGAACACGACAAACTAAGCAATCAGAAAGAATAGGCTAATCGCTGATCCGAAGAAAGGGGTATGTTAGCCTAATCTAACCTCTAGTTCAAGAAAACGGGGGGGGGCAGGCTAATCACCAATCGATGATTGGGGTATGAAAGGCCTAACCTAACGGTAAAACAGTGATAACAGGGTAGGTTAATCGCCATACCGAAGCATGGTGTATGTTAGCCCAACCTAGTACCAACTTATAAGATTAAACGGTAATCAGGAACTAGAGTAGGTAAGAGGGAACATCAGATTAAATAAATGATATGACTCTCAAAACCATGACTGATAAAAAACTCCTAACAACGTGAGGTGTAGCTAGGCTAAGGTTCCGAACCGTGCGGTCTGAGCGCGCCCCGTGAAGGCCTAACTAATAAGCTAACTGCATAAAAGATATAGAGACTATGTGTAAGTAACTATATCAATAGTACTGTGAAAAGGGTTGAAATCCCTAACGGTATGGGACCGAAAGAGAGAACCGTACCGCCATGCGGTCGAGGGACATATCGGGCCGATAAGGCTCCGAACATATAAAAAACACAAATATCATCATAAAATGAAGATCAGTAACCCAAACAGTACTTAACTTAGAAGCAGAAGCTGAAGACATCTTGAGGTATCCAATAAAAGCGATTGCACAGCACAAGAAAAAAGCAACGTGTGGCGGCAATGCGTGCTATCAAAGGAATGACGTCACAGGCGTCGGAGGCGCTCACGGTAGTAGTGGAACTGGGAGCTGTAGCACGGCTCCTCCGTAGTTCGGGGTTTTGTCGAAGAAAGAAGCTAAATGGCAAGGGACCTCTGGTAGTGATTCCACTCGCTCCTTCTATAACGACACTTCTATTAGAGGTGAGCGAGCCATTTATCTTGGCATTATATTGTTTCTTTTTTCTCTAGGATGAATAGCAATATTTATTCCTAAGAAATAGTTTCAAAGGAACCATTTCACAGGGCGACACAGGTTAAGCCCAGAAATAAGAGTTGTTGTTCATCTCTTATTCAACTTCGGTGGTGCCTATGTCGGCTGGGAGACACCTCCCCTCGACGGGCTCCTGGGTTAATTGATATGGTACTCGGTCTTGGCTCCGTTCCTGTTTACTCCGGTGGTCTAAACTCCACCGGAGATTCATTGTATTGAAGTTACATTTATTGGGAACAAATTTTATTAGCCACCTTGTCATTGTTTGTATCTCATATCAAATTGCTCCGGTGCTCACCGAACCTCCGGTGTGCAGGGGAAAAATAGAGCAGCCTTGATCTTCTCAAATTTACATGTAGATATATGAGACACAATATACTCTCTCCTAATAACTGTGGTGGCATTCCCCATTATATTTAAGTTTAGATAAGTATCTCCCCTAAGGAGAATGTGTACTTATTGAAAATATTATATTGCAGAAAGCCCGCTGCGCCTTCCAAGGGTGTCCAGCTTACTTCAGCGATCCGGTGGGCCATGACGTCTGCCGGTCGCACGCCCATTGTGCCATTTCCTTCGCGATTGAAGAAGGCCAGACCCCTTACATGGTCTGGTTTCCAGAGTCCTGTTCTCTTTGCTTTGAGCTGGTTTCAGTGTTGTTGAATGATGAGGCAAGCTTTAAAGCCACATTTACACGTGCATGGTTTCTAGATAAGTTTATATTGTCACAGATCTACTCTAGGATCTAGCCAATAAAAGTAAAAAATATCACCCCCAATCCCCCCATTCCAGGCGGACGAGGAGAGCCTGAGACGGCCCAAGGCGAAAGTCTTGAGGCAGTGGGTTTCCGGGTTCGGCCGGAACGCTCCACAAGGTTGCCCTTACGTGTTGGATGGCAACCTGGCATCCTGTCTGTTCCCTGGTTCTCCGTCGGCAGCGGTAGAGAAGGAGGTAGCTGCCCCCATTATGGAAGCCATCCGAGCTGCGATGGCTCCGCCCCCAGAGGAGCAGCAGTTATCAGGAGATGTGGCAGCACTGGACATCCATCTGGAGCCGATGGATGAGCAGGTAAGTGGCGAAGAGGTTACGGCAGACTCCTTTATTTCTCCTACCCCTTCCTCTTCTTCTTCTCAACAGGACCAAGTCCCGATTGGCCCCAGAATCCAAGTTCCAGTGGCTAGGTATCCATTGGGGCTTGGATTCACACAATCTTTCCATTCCATCAGGGAAGGGGAAGGAGACGCCAAGTTAACAAGCCAATTCTTAAAATGCAAAAAGGCTTCGAGAAGGAATCAGGAGACGATCCTAGGCTCGCTCCAGTTTGCCTCAGTCACAGACGTTCTGTTGAAAGCCAAGCTCAAGGACATCAATCGAGTTTGGCGTTCAAAGGCCAATGCCAAGTGTCACGACAAGTTCGGCCGGGTACCTCTGATTCTCAAGAAAACATCTACGACCATGGGCAATGACCCCGAAAATCTAGCAAAGAGTTACAATTGCAGTTCCCTCCCCCTCATCCCTACTGGTGCATACAGTCGCATCACTGACAGGTTGGGGAGGTTATTCACAGCACGAGAAGGTTCAGGAAACTTGGTCACCTCAGTTCCAAAAGCTTCACATCAACATCCTGGAAGCTATGGCAGTGTTTCTGACCTTAAAGAAAGCTCCGCCCTCCAGAGAAGACTCATATCAGGTTGGCTCTCGACAGTGCGGTATGTGGTACACTGTATAAACAGAGGTGGTTCAAAGTCAAGTCATGTGAACCACGTGATGATAGCAATTTTTTCTCTAGCTGACAAGAAACACCTGGCATCTATCGGGTCTACCCATCTGGCAGGAGTCCACAATGTAGTAGCAGACGCAATGTCTCGGTCAGTCCCCCTGGAGTCAGAATGGTCACTGGACCAGGAATCCTTCAAGAGGGTTTGCAGGAGAGTACTGGGTCTGGAAGTAGATCTGTTCGCTACAGGGGCAAACCACAAGCTGCCTTGTTACGTAGCCCCAAATATGGACCCTCTGGCATACGCTACGGACGCCCTGAGTATAGATTGGAGCCAGTGGAGGAAGGTTTATTTATTCCCTCCAGTTGAACCTTCTCCTGAAGGTGCTGCACAAGTTGAAATCCTTCAAAGGTCAGGTGGCTCTCATAGCTCCTTACTGGCCCAAGAGCAATTGGTTTCCCCTTCTCCTGGAACTAGGTCTTCGTCCTCACCCTCTCCTGGACTTGAGGCTGTCGCAACAAGTTCAAACGGTGACTGTGTTCGATTCCTCAGGTCTTCACAAAACCCTATCTTTATGGATTTCATGAAGTTTGCAGGTAGGAGAGTATGGGGGACATTGATCCACAGAACATTTTGTTCTTGGAGTCAGACAAAAGAGAATCTACACTTCGCCAGTATGATTCAGCAGTTAAACAATTGTCTACATTTCTCAGGGAATCAAATGTCAAAGTAATGACAATGAACGTGGCTATAACTTTCTTCAGGACTTTATTCGAACAAGGCTTGGCAGTTGCCACAATAAACAACCACTAAGTCAGCTCTGCTAAAAGATTTTTCTTCGGGTTTGGTATAAATCTAACCTGAGTCTTATTTCACCTCAATCCCAAGGGCATGTGCACGCCTGCGGCCCATTCACAGGCCGTCGTCAGTGTCATGGTTTCTTAACGATGTTCTCAGGTTAGACTCTAAAATAGACAACTTCAAATGTGATTGCCAAACCCTTTTTGCGTAAGGCACTGTTTTGATTAGTCTGGCTTCAGGTGCCAGAATATCGGAGATGTCATCTTTATCTAGAGGCCAGAGGGCGATATAGAATTCCAATCCTCCTCGGGTGACGTGCTGCTTTCACCAAATAAATACTTTATGGCTAAGAATGAGAACCCTTTGGTAAGGTGGTCCCCATGGAAGGTTGTTCCGCTTCCGCAACATCCATCTTTATGTCCTGTTAAAACTCTTAAGGACTATTTTATCTAGAACTCTACCTTTTCCGAAGGCCCCCTCCTTTTTCATGTGGGGCGGCTGTGGTACCATATCTCTAAAGGGCATTAGGCAGCAGTTTTTGTATTTTATCAAAAAAGCCAGCCCAGGGTTTCATTTCCCAAGGTGCGTGGTATTCGGGCTATAACAACTTTCTGTAAATTTCTTCAAATATATGAAACTTTGATGATCTGAAGAAGTATACTGGTTGGAAGTCGCACTGGGTTTTCCAAAAGCATTACCTTAAGTCTTTTGGAGGATCTTAAATATCATGCAATAGCTGTAGGGAGATCAGTGTCTCCTGCTACAACATCAATATAGTACTGTCCTTCGTGTCATATGAATATTTTCCATTATGCCAGCATTATAACATTCTACCTACCACAGCAAATGTCTTTTGTTATTAGAAGGGTGTGGTATGGTGTTAATTTGATACAATTTTAATATTCTATTTCATTTCAGAGTGATGTAGCTTGGTGTTTCTCTGGTACAATTTCACGGAGCGACACGGCTGAGCCCAGAAAAGGGATTTTGATGTAGGAAAAATCTATTTCTGGGCGAGGAAGCCGTGTTGTGAACCCAGTTGAAATCCCTCCTGGTTCCCCCCCCCCCCCCCCCCACCCCCCCCCCCCCCCCCCCCCCCCCCCCCCCCCTTGCTGTGCACCAAGCTTCATTGCTATCGATAAGTATGACGTCACAGATGCCTTCAACGGGGTAGCGAGTAGCTAGGTGTGACCTATGGGTCGGCTCCCCCGTATTTAGGGTCTTTTGATGAGGAAAAGGCTAATTGGAGGGTTGCTGTGGTAGTGTTTAACACTCGCCCAGTTATATACCGACACCTTTTATATAGGTGACGAGTCAGAGCTTCTGACATGTCCAATTTAGCAGTTCTCTGGTATTATAGCAATATTTTACTAGAAATAGTGCTAAAGCAGACACATTTCACTGGGCGACACGGCTTCCTCGCCATAAATGATTTTTCCTACGTCAAAATCCCTTTCTTGGGCTTTGATAAGCCTGTTCCTTCACCTTGGGAAGGATCTAGGTCAGTCCGACCCAAGGTTAAGCCCTTAAAGGCATCGAAGCCATCATCTAGGGCTTCGAAATCAACTCCGTCGGCAGCGACAGCGTTGTCACCGGCCTCTAGACCCTCGACTCCGTCAGATTCGTCGCTTGCTGCCAAGGTTCCTCCTCCTACTAAAGGACAGAGGAGTAAATCCGCTAAAACTAAGGCGACGGAGCTTGATCATCAAACTGACCTTCTGGCGGACAAGCATTTGTCCAAAGTCAGAGACGCGGTGGACGAGAGGCTGGATCAGAGAATGTATTCGTTAACCCCGTCCTCCGCTCCGGACACTCAGACTGTGTCAGAGATCGTGGCGGAGCAGCTCAGCAAATCAAAGACTGATTGCAGGACTGCTCCACTCCGGAACTCCAGCGGCTCCACCGACAGTTCTGGATGCCTCAAACAAAACTTCCGCCGTTTGACAAGAACAATCCTTGGCGGTGTGCTCCTCCATGGCTCCTTACTTGGATGGCACTTTAACCATTGAGGGAGCTTGGTTACCTCGTTCTGTTGTCGGATCTCGAGTTTTCACCCAAAAGACCTCCAGTTCCCCTTCAATGGATTTGTACGCTCACGGAGAACGCGTTGGTCAGGATGGATAAAGTTCCCAAGGAAACAGTTATTTTTCCGAAGGAACAAGCCCAAGCTGTCTGGGCTCGCACATTGACCGACTGGGGATGTGCCAATACTAAATTGACACCACACAAGGGGTCGTATACTATTTTTACGACACCCCAAGAAGTCCCTTCTCTGTTTATGGACAAGATCGCAGAGCTAACGCTCCAAGCGGCATATGAAGATCTCCCTATGCTGACCCTCAAGGAAACGGATGCTACCTCCCTCCTCATACCAGCCACTAGGGAATTCTGGCATGATGCTCCGTCGACCTTTATGGTCGGGAAGTTAGACCCGGACTGTGCCTCCACTCTGTTTTCAGACAGACTTCCTAGACTGCCTGAAACTTGCTGAAAGCGGAGTTTGAGGCGAGATCGAGGTTGGCTAGGTCCATCAACGCGGTGACATCACTGTAGTTGGTGGCCTCCATATATAGGGAAGAACAGATCTTCAAGGTTCTAACGAAAAGCCTATTGAAGACTTTTCAGTTGGACCTCCATGAATTCACTGCAGCCAGGAGAAACTGCAGGAAATATGTGTTGGCGGAGGCATCTATTAGGCATGAGCCTAATAGACTGATTAAATCTTCATTCTGGGGAAAGAATCTTTTTCCCCAGGAGGAGGTAGATAAGGTGCTACAGGAGGCCGTTAGGGCAAACCAGAGCCTCCGAGTTTGTTGGGGACTTTCATCAAAACGGAAGTTCGAACCAACGACAAAGCACCAAAAGCCAAAGAAGAAGCAGAGGTACTATGCTCCATACAAAGCTTCTCAAGGCCAGCAATGTCAACAGCTTATCCCTCTGGCCCAGGCGTCGAAACCATCGACGTCCAAAGCACCTCTGCCGCAACAGTTCATGATAGTACCAGCTCCACAGAGCGCGCAATCAACGACTGCGGCAACCTGGATGTCTTCTCCGGCATTTAACCCGGCTTACGAAGCCACCGGAGGACATTTCGAGGTTATGCTAGGCAATCCGGTGGTGGCAGAGCTAGGGGTTAGTTCCGCCAGCGGGGCGGACCTAGAGCTAGAGGTGCAAGGGAGGCAGAAGATATAAGCCAACCCATAACCAGTGAGAAGAAACAGGGTAGGAGGGGGACTATACCGGTTCCGAGATCGATGACCTTCAGCCCTTGGGCACAGTATTGTTTCCAAAGGGCTGAGTTGGAGGTGGAAAAAGGGGTCTCCACCTCCGACGGTGAACTTCTTTCAGACACCCACACCAGATCTCAAAGAATACACCAAAGATCTCCAGCAGAAAAAGGCTATAAAGAGAGTAAAAAGCCTGAAATTCCAGGGACGTCTGTTTACTGTTCCAAAGAAGAATTCTTCCAAAATGAGAGTAATTCTGGACTTGTCCAAACTGAATTCTTACATTCTTTGCAACAAGTTCCGTATGCTGACTGTCTCTCAAGTGCGGACCTTACTTCCCCTTGGGGCTGTCACCACCTCTATAGATCTTACAGACGCCTATTATCATGTTTCCAATAGCAAGAAACTTCTCTCCCTACCTAGGCTTCGCCTAGGCACAAAATCCTATGCATTCAAGGTGATGCTTTCGGCCTCAACATTGCACCCAGGATATTTACGAAACTAGGAGAGCAGTATTGGAACAACTCAGGAACCAAGGAATATGCTGTAGTCCTACCTAAAACGATTGGCTCATTTGGGTGAGCACAGTAGAAGAATGTCGCAGAGCAACAACCAAAGTAATTCGGATTCTACAAAGTCTAGGCTTTCAGTTGAATCTAAAGAAATCCCGTCTGCAACCAGCAACCCAGTTCAAATGGCTGGGTATTCATTGGGACCTGCAGGATCACAAGCTATCCCTCCCAACAAGAAGGTCAAGGAGATAGCATCAGTGACAAAAACATTTCATCAGGAATACAAAGATATCAAGGCAATCTTTAGAAAGAATCCTCAGCTTACTCCAATTTGCCTCGGTAACAGACGTCCTATTAAAAGCCAAACTCAAAGACATCAATCGCGTTTGGAGGAAGAGAGCAAAGATACATTTAAGAGACAAAGTCTCAACAATTCCCCCTGTACTGGTAAAGAGACTGCTTCCTTGGACAAAGTCCAAGAACCTAGCCAAAGCAGTTCCTATGCAATTGGCCCCCCTCCAACAAGTGACGGTTCATACAGAACGCGTCACTCATTGGTTGGGGTTTTTGGTTACTCCCAACACCAAATGTTCCAAGGGACCTGGTCCCTCAGTATGAAACATTTCCATATAAATGTGTTGGAAGCGATGGCAGTATTCCTAACCTTGAAGCGATTGTCTCCTCACAAGAAAAGTATGTGAGGATAGTCTCAGACAACACAGCGGTAGTCCACTGCATAAACAGAGGGGGATCCAAGTCACCCAAACTGAATCATGTTCTAGTAGCAATTTTTACCTTGGCAGCAAAAAGAAATTGGTTCCTGTCAGCAACACATCTGGCTGGAGTAAGAAATGTTATAGCGGACGCTTTATCCAGGACCAAACCGTTAGAATCGGAATGGTCCCTAGACATGAATTCGTTTCGGTGGATATCCAGACTGGTTCCAGATCTCCAGGTGGATCTGTTTGCAACAAGCACCAATCGCAAACTTCCTTGTTATATAGCCCCCAACCTGGACCCTCAGGCTTGTGCCATAGACGCATTAGCACTAGACTGGAATCTCTGGCAGAAGATTTATCTGTTCCCTCCAGTGAATCTTCTGATGAGGGTACTACACAAACTACGTTCCTTCTAAGGAAAAGTAGCTCTGGTAACACCCAACTGGCCAAAAGCAACTGGTTTCCGCTCCTGATAGAGCTGGAACTCCATCCCAGACGGATCCCACATCCAAAGTTGACACAATTGGTTCAAACACAGACTGTGTCGGCTTCCTCAGGAATACTTCAAACCCTAACTTTGTGGACTTCATGAAGTTTGCAGCTCATAGAGATGCAAATATTGATCCGGATAATGTCATATTCATAGAATCTGACAAGAGGGATTCAACGCTTAGGCAATACGATTCGGCTGTTAAGAAATTAGCGGACTTTATAAAGAATTCAGACATTCTTCAGATGACCCCAAACCTGGCCATTTCATTCTTTAGAACTTTGTTTGAAAAAGGCCTAGCCGCTACTACTATTACTACAATTAAGTCGGCCCTGAAAAAGATTTTTGAGGTTGGATTTAACATTAATTTAGCAGATTCTTATTTTTCGTCCATTCCAAAAGCTTGTGTATGGCTTAGACCTACAGTCCGTCCACAAAAAGTCACATGGTTTTTAAATGATGTTTTGAAACTAGCCTCAGACACCAACAATGAATCCTGCTCTTACATTTCTCTGCTGAGAAAAACCTTGTTTCTTACAGCCATGGCCTCAGGCGCCAGAATATCAGAATTAGCAGCTCTCTCCCGTAATCCTGAGAACATAGATTTCCTCCCGTCCCAGGAGAACGTACTGCTTCTCTCCGGATAGGAGCTTCCTAGCTAAGAATGAGACCCTCAAAATAGATGGTCTCCTTGGAAGATTATACCTTTACCTCAGGATACATCTCTGTGTCCGGTAGTGACTCTTAAGTCTTTTTTAGCTAGGTCCTCCTCACGATCCTCTGGTACCTTATTTACCAGAGAGCAAGGGGTACTATCTCCATACAGGTATTAGACAGCAAATACTCTACTCATAAAACAGGCTAACCCGGAATCTTTCCCACATGCTCATGATATTCGGGCTGTAGCCACTTCAATTAACTATTTTCAAAACATGAATTTTGATGATCTTAAGAAGTATACGGGTTGGAAATCTTCTCTGGTCTTTAAGCACCACTATTTGAAGAACATTCAAGCCCTAAAATTTTCTACCATAGCTGCGGGGAGCTTAATCTCTCCGGATTAGTTTATCCTCTTATTTCATTTTTCATCCCATTCTTAATACTTTCTCCCTTCTACCTGCCACTCTCGCCACGATGCCTCTAACCTCGGTGGGACAGAAACGGCCATCCAAGTATCATGTTCTCCCCTAGGGAGTGTCGAACAGCCTTGGGATGCCCTCAATCCTAGATGTACATATTGTAAATAATGAGTGGATATAAAACTTCACATCATTGACTAATTATGCATATATTTAAATTTAAGTCATAGTATAAGATCTAGTCTTAAGTTTAGCTGTTAAGTTTATACACTAGAATGAATTAAGTAAATGGGTATATATGTATTAAGGATGTTTTCATTCTACCTTTTATTAGAATTGAGATTCGTAGGCTTTGGAAGGCATTCTCTTGTATATTTTCACCACCCGTCGAACACAGGTTCGACCCAGAAAAGTGATTTTGACGAGAAAAAATCTATTTCTGGGGAGGGACCTGTGTCGCCCGGTGAAACCCTACCCTGGTTTCCCATCCCTTTCCTTTCCAAGCCAATATTTAAATCCAAAAATAGAAGGCTGTCAGATGACGCTAGCATCGGGCGGTGGCGGGGTGGTCCAAGACAGTGCGGCTGAGACCGCTGTTACGGCGCACCCCACATATGTATGTTGATGAGGGAATAATCTAAATGGAAGACGACCTGTGAATAGTGGCTTTCACACGCCCTTTCTTTATACACGACGCCCTAAGGGTGCTCGCGCGAGGGTAGTAACCTCTGCATACCAATGCTAAAACTTTCTCTGGTATATTTGGAAACTATTTATATCAGAAAAGTAGCAAGAAGGACCTTTTCACCGGGCGACACAGGTCCCTCCCCAGAAATAGATTTTTCCTTCGTCAAAATCCCTTTACTACACAATATACAGACCCTTAGTTGTTTACATAAGGAATTACTTTCAGCGTAGGCTGGAATTATGGCCGTTAAATTCTTGAGCGAGATGGTTAGGCAGTAACTACCATCTGGTAGGCAGGTAAGCCCCACTGCAAACACTCCAATTTGCTTTTGACCTCTTCCGATGAAGACGTATGTTTGTGAGCTCTTACTGACATAAAAAGTAATCAGTTATCAAAAACTTATTCAGGAAAACATCTCCAAAAAGTAAATGAAGGTGTCTATTACTAACCTTTATACAAGACAAATATACATACTACACTGGTACTCAGAAAGAGAGGTCCAAGAGTTTCTTGGGAACCATCAAAAGATATCACAATATATCTTAATACTATAAAATTTACATTCAATAAACTAAATATTGAGTACAGGAACAGGTCAAGTACAATACAGGTGAGTACCAAATCTAATTTAATTACAGGTGAGTAACAAGGCTAAGGCAGGGACAATAAATGAGGCAGGTAGGGGAGAAAGAAAGGCAAGGAATACTAAGGAATTAACTTCTTAACATGGTTCTGATATATCAGGAGGAACTACATTTCCTGCTGCCACTGTTGCAAATTTTAGGGCTTCCAAGGATTTTAAGTAATGGCGTTTAAATACTAATGGTGATTTCCAACCTGTATACTTTTTTAAATCTTCAAAATTCATATGGTGAAAATAATTAAACTGATGTGGCTACTGCTCGAATATCATGAGCATGTGGAATTGATTCTGGGTTAGCTTGTTTGATAAAATAAAGAATCTGCTGTCTAATTCCTTTTAAGGAAATGTTTCCTCCATTTTCTCTAATAAATAAAGGGCCTGAAGACTTATTAGAAGTTCTGTTCAGATAAGCTTTCAAAGTGTTAATTGGACATAAGGATGGATCCTGTGGAAGTGGGACAATCTTCCACGGTGACCATCGGTTCTGTGGATCCTCATTCTTTGCTAAAAATCTCTTGTCTGGAAAGATTTGTACTTCCCCAGATGCGAGAAAAATAATATGATTTGGTTCTCTAGATAATGCTGAAAGTTCAGATATTCTGGCTCCAGGTGGTAAACTTACCAAAGATAAAGTTTTTCTAAACAGTGTTATGTATGAACATGAGTCATTATTAGTTTCAGAGGCCAGTTTAAGAACATCATTTAAAAACCAGAAACTGTGTGGGAGCGGGTTACTGGTTTTAGTCTGGCACAAGCTTTTGGGATTGATGAAAAATATGAATCTGTAAGATTAATATTAAAACCAATCTGAAATATTTTCTTCAAGGCAGATTTAATTGTTGTAATTGTATTAGCTGCTAGTCCCGTTTCAAACAGGGTCCTAAAAAAGGTGACTGGCTAGGCTTTCCGAGTCCATTGTCTCTAACCTTAGAGTTCTCTTAAGAACTTTGCCAGTTTTCTTACAGCTGAATCATATTGACGAAGGGTTGATTCTCTTTTATCTGACTCTAGAAACAAGGTATTTAGAGGATCAATGTCAGCATCTCTTTGTGCTGCAAATTCATAAAGTCCATAAAGTTAGGGCACTCCGAATTCTGAGGAAGCTAACACACTGCGAGTTTTGTACTACCTGTGTCAACTTTGGGTTTGGGATCCGCCGAGGGAGGAGTCCCATTTCTACCACCAGAGGAAACCAATTGCTCTTGGGCCAATTGGGGGCTACCAGAGCTATCTGACCTTTGAAAGTCCTGAGCTTGTCCAGTACTTTCATTAACATGTTTATCGGAGGGAACAGATAAATTCTTTGCCAGGTGTTCCAGTCTATAGACATGGCGTCCGTGGCATAGGCCAGAGGGTCCAGGTTGGGAGCAACATAACGTTTTAGTTTGTTGTTGGATTCCATGGCGAATAGGTCCACTTGAAGGTTCGGAATCTGTTGACAAATCCAATTGAATGAATCTTTGTCCAATGACCATTCCGACTCCAGCGGAGTTGTCCTCAAAAGTGCGTCTGCTACCACATTTTTCACTCCTGCCAGGTGTACAGCTGACAGGTGCCATTGGTGCCTTGTTGCAATCAAAAAGATTGCTATCATCACATGATTTATGTGACTTGACTTGGATCCCCTCTGTTTAAGCAATGGACTATTACTTCGTTGTCCAGAATTAATCTATGTGTTGTTTCTTTGCCGGGGCTAGTTTCTTCAGAGTCAAGAACACTGCCATGGCTTCCAATTTGTTGATGTGGAGTTGACGCAACGTTACTGACCACAAACCTTGGACTTTTTCGTATTGGGAGTAACCTCCCCAACCGCTTAGAGAGGCGTCTGTGCGTATTGCTAACGCTGGTGGTGGAAATCGTAGGGGAATCGATTTTGCCAGATTCTTGGCGTCCAAGGTTGCAGTCTTTCCTTCAGTATTGGTGGGATTAGAGAGATTTTGTCTCGTTTCCTCTTGTTCGCCTTGGATCGCCATACTTGATTTATATCTTTCAGTTTTGCCCTCAGTAATGTGTCTGTTGCTGATGCAAACTGAAGTGAGCCTAGAATCCTTTCTTGCTTTCTCCTGGACGTTAATTTGTCCTTGAGAAAACTTTTTGTTTTTCTTTGCTATTTCTTTCCTCTTTTTTGAGGGAAGAGATAGTCTGTGTGTGATTAGGTTCCATTGCAGTCTTAACCATTGGAAACGTGCTGCCGGAGTAAGACGGGACTTTTTGAGGTTTATTTTGAATCCTAAGTGTTCCAAAAATTTTATGACCTTGTTTGTCGCCTTTATGCAATCCTCTACATTGCTGGCCCATATAAGCCAATCGTCTAGATAGGCCACTACTGTATCCTTGAGTTCTCAGCTCTTGGATCTACTGTCTCTGTGCCAGCTTCGTAAATATCCTGGGCGCTACACTGAGTCCGAATGGCATCACCTTGAATGAGTATGCCCTTCTGCCTAGTTTGAATCCTAGAAAGGGACGAAAATGCCTTGCTATCGGAACATGATAGTAAGTGTCTGTAAGATCTATAGAGGTGGTGACGGCCCCACGGGGAAGTTAGGTCCGCACCTGCGAGACAGTCAACATATGGAACTTGTCGCATCGAATGTAAGTATTCAGATGTGACAAGTCTAGAATCACCCTTCTTTGTTCTGAGTCTTTCTTTGGAACGTTGAACAAGCGTCCTTGAAATTTCAAAGATTTTACTTCTTTTACTGCATTCTTTTGCAGAAGATCTTTGGTGTATAGGTCTAGTTCTGCCAATGGAGCTTGATGAAAACTGGTTAGTGGAGGGGACCCTTTTATCCAACTCCACCCCAGACCCTTGGATACTATGCTGGAAGCCCACTTGCTGAACCTCCACCGGCTCCGAAATTTGTACAGTCTTCCCCCTACCTGAGATGTCTCACTGGTTTGAAGAGGGTCTGTTTCCTCGTCTCCCCCTGCATCCTCTGCCTCTTGTTGAAGTCCTTCCACCTCTATTACGAAAGTACCTCTGGCTCTACTACCTCTGGCATACCTATTGTACCCATGGAACACTCCTTATGTCTCAAAGGTGGGGTTAAAAGCCGGAGAAGGAGCTTGATGTTGAGGAGGCTTGGTCATCCAAACATATTGTTTTTGGGGTTCGGATTTAGACGTAGACGGCTGAGTCCCTTGAGGCACAGGAATCGTCGCCTGAACGACAGCTTGGGGTTGTGGAGTCTGGTATGATTGGAAGTTCCTAAACCTCTTCCTGCCTCTTGTCTGATTTCCTGATTGCTCAAATTTTCGTTTGGGCATCAGGCCCCAACGAACCTTGAGACTTTGATTGACCCTGGCAGCTTCACCTAAGACACTGTTAACAATGTCTTCCGGGAATAAGTCTGGGCCCCAAATTGAGGCTTTAATCAGCTTATTTAGCTCATGCCTTATTGTTGCTTCTGAAAGCACATGCTTTCTGCAATTACGGCGGGCTACAGCGAAGTCATAGGCATCACTTTGAAGTGTGAGGAGGAGAGACTTGGTAAGAATCTTAAACAATGGCTCGTCTTGGTATACCAGCAAAGCCATTTCTGCCATTGTAGCAGAGTTGATCGATCTACTTAACCGAGTACGTGCCTCATACTCGATTCTGACCAAGGAGTCCGGGAGTCTAGGAAGTTTGTCACTGAACTGTGTAGAAGCACAGTCAGTGTTCAGTTTCCCTGTGGTGAAAGTTGCTGGGGCGTCAACCCAACATTCATGGTCTCCTGGGAAAAGCAGAGAAGTCAACTCTGTCTCTCTTAGTTGTGGCATGGGCTTGTCCTCCATAGCCGCTTGAAGAGCAAGATCAACCACTTTTGTAGTACAAGGGGTCGGTGTTTGACCTTCTACCACAAACATTGGGTATGAACTCTTATGGGGGGACAACATTGTGTTCACACACTCCCATTCGTTCAATGTCCGAACCCAGGCAGACTGAGCCTGTTCCTTAGGATAGATCATAGTCTCCTTTGGTGTTTTATCCAGTCTCACTAGCGCTTCTTCTGTCATTCGAGCATATCCTAGGAAGGAAATTGCAATCCCGGCGGGTAGACTCAAAGTCATCTACCGGCCGAGTTCCACATCCTTCTAGGGTTAACATGCCATCCACGAATGGGGCATGTAAAGCCAACCACCACGGATTGCTCTTTACGAAAGCCGGAAGTTTGGAAGCGTCTGGAATCACAAACTGTTGTTGTTGTGGCAGTCCAGTTCTCAGGAGATTCTCTATCATGTTCTCCTGGTTTTGCAGTCTTTGGGCAAAAGTGTCCATAGACTGCAATCGATCCGAGATGGTTCCAATCTGAGATTGGACCATACTTCCCATCTTCTCCATCAATAGATTAGAGAAGGCTACCGGATCAAAGGAAGGTTCTGAAGCCTTAGATTTGGAGCTCCTTGATCTCGACCCGTGATGTAGGGGAGTAGCTGCTACCGGAATCTCCGATGACTTAGATGCAGTTAATGACTTGGTAAGTCTTGGTAACCTGGATGGTTTACTTGGCTTAGATAAGGACTTCCTCAAGTGTTTGACTTTTGGGATTACTGAGCATGGTTTGTCCCCACCATGGTCTTTGCAGTAAACCCTTGAAAAGAAGCATGTGAAGAGGTTAAAGATGGTGCTGGGCTAAGAACAGGGATCTTAGACCGCACACTACCTGCCCCACTTACCTCCCTACCTTGATCGTTGGCATCCAGAACCATGGGTTCTATGTCGAGACTGATCGCTGCCACGTCTTCTAACACTTCTTCCCCCAGTCCCTCAAGATCTTCAGGCAAGGACTGCGTATCCTCCCTTATCTTGGCGATAATGGGTGCTGCCACTCCCTTGGGAACTGCCGCTGACATCTTGGCATTTGGGTAGAGGAGGGTGCATATTTCCTCCGACAAGATGTAAGGTTTCTTAGCCTTTACGTTGCGGCTGAATCCGCCAACCCAGATCTTGAGGGTCGAGAGAGATGTATTCTTGACAGCCTGTGGGGTCTGAAAAAGAAGTACTAATTAGGATTATCACTTTCTTAAAACTAAAGAAAAGTAATTTTTGTTCACTTTCATGAAAACCATATCTCATAATTAGTAACGAAATATCTAAGTGCGTACTCACCGAGTCCGATGTTATATCGGCAAAAAGCCCATAACAGATCTCACACGCATCCGGATGCCATACGATGAGGTCATCAACCTGTACGGCGCAGGGTGCATGGGACCTGCAAACTTCATGTCCGCACCTTTTGGAGTACAGCTGCGCACGCCGTCATCTGACAACGCACCACCTGTAAGGTAAATTGATACATGAGTATTCAATTTGTATAGAAACTACCGGAAGCTCCGGATTACTTATCATAAGCTTACATTATAACATATATAGTCAAAGTAGACGTCTGTATATTATAACTAAGTCTTAACATATACGTCTTGGTCATTTAGTCTATGAATCTTCCTATTCTGTTTTATAGATATTACCCTAGAAATTGTAGGGAATATAACTGAAACTTATGGGGGATCTAACTTCGTACTCATCCGCCTGCTCCAGAAAACTAAATCCACTTAAGGAAACAATATTCTCCAATGTTTGTATCGTTACCGAGGTAGATGTATACTGTACCAAAAGGTACTGAGCGGCGGATATCAGTTACGTAGCCTGTCCGCCTGCTCCGGAATTCCGTGCATAGTAAACAGATATATGTAAAAATAAAATGAGAATATAAGATATTGTAGGCTACGTCTGTACGCCTCCTCCGGGATCGACCGACGAAATTCTATTTGTGTGTAAGCGTAATCTACGTTATCAGAACAGGGTGAGATACCTGAATCTGATCAATACACTAAAATATTAGTGTGTAGAACTATTCCGGTTGTAACGGAATCAAAATTAATGCGGCGGAAACCCGGAAGAGAAGACTGAGTATAGGCATAAGCTGCTCTATCCGGTGTGTCCGGATGCCAATCGAAACCAGCTTGCCTCAACTCATGGTATGACCCATATCGCTACTTAATCCGTTGCTCCCAATATAGGCTATAACTAAAGCCTAATAGTAACCTAATCGTGTGATAAAAGGTATCCCCTCCCCTTTAAGGGGTACTAGGAGAGGGAGCAGCTGAGCGAACTGGTTCGTCGCGATCAAGTGGACCATATGATTGGTCAGGTGGGACAACCTTCAAGATGATAAAGATCCACTTGAACAACGAGATATGTAGCTTACTAAAACTAAATGACCAAATTCAATGTGAATAATAGATAATTATGTAATAATGGCACGCGACGAATATAACATATATTAAGCTAGACAAAAAGTAAGCCGAGTGAATAGCCTAGGCCTCCAACATCGGGTGAGATACCGATATGGTCAGGAAGGCTATATCACTCTTAATAATATCTCTACGAAATCGGGTAATTTGCCGATCTAAGATGTAAAGATAAACTACGTTCAAAAGTTATGTCAAACCAAGGGGAGCTTCCTAAAGTAGGATATGACTCGAACATGTGATGCTCGGACAGTAGCCTAGCGTAAGCCAAAATCACTAAATATCTAAAACACATAAGCATCGTATAAATATCATACAAAATATTAAAAGTGCATATATTTCCATATGTCTAGGACAAAAAATGACTGCCATTAGTATGAGGAACTAATGGCCAATCAACATGTAAACAAAGCTCCGCAAAGTAGCGACATCAAAATGGCTGACTGGGTTCGGATATGTCCGACCCTCGATCAAGATCATGTTTCTCGTAGGAAATAAATACAATAAAGATCATATTTCTCGTAGGAAATAAATACAATAAAGAAATAGCAACTTCAGTACATAGCACAACCAATAGTAGTACTCAACTTAGTATGTGGAAGCTTCCAGGAGGTCCGACATCATGAAAATTAAGCACAATAGACAACAAAACGAAAAACACTTGTACGTCGTATGATGCTATTGAAAGGAATGTTTGGGTACGCATAGAACGGCACCTCGTAGTAACGGGGGATGTTGGTAGAGGAGATAACTAATTGGTAAGAGACCTCTGAGAGTGGTTTTTCACGCCCCAGTTACTATGACCGACACCCTATATGGTGAGCGAGCTGGGCATATGCCCGGCATTCCATGCAACTTTTTTCTCTGTATATATAGCAGTTTTATACCTTAGAAATTGATGCTATAAGGAGCATTTCACGGAGCGGCACAGGTTGAGCCCAGAAATCATATTTTATTTCTTTTACAGGCTAACAGTGGTGATAACTGGTTACAGCAGTAGATGGTCGGATATCTCTTCTTGTTGGTTATCCTAACCTTGGATTATTAACTCTATTCCTGTTGGTAAAATACCTCATCCTGTAGAAGAAGTCTTGCAGAATTTGGAGAAGTCGAAGAGGAAGAGAGCTCGTCAAGTGTCGTCATCTTTCTCTTCGGAATCATAATTTTTTCATCAGCCTCCACCCCTTTGACTTCTAAGGCTCCCTTCCGAAGAAGGAGAAGGTAGTCTCTCCCCTTAAGAAGTCTCGTCACGGGACTTCTAATGGTCTACCTCTTCAAACTGAGGAGGCAGTTGGGTCTTCCGTTGGCTCCCCCATTCCTTCGGGAATGGGAACCGTCACGCTGTCCCCAGGGCCTAACGTGTTGGGAGCCGTAGAAGCACAAACTTTGATCACATGCATCCAGAGTCGGTGACGCTGAGTCCACTCACCATCATGACTCGGGCACGGAGTGGAAGAGAGGAGTGAGTCGCTCAGGTGACTCGCACCATGCTGGTGATCGCTCTTGCAGTGATTGTCAGTTCCCAGGGTTGATGTGACTGTCCCGTGGGACCGTGCACACAATAAGACTGGTAGGGGGTCTCAATTCAGTCCTCTTGAGAGGTTTCGGCCTTGACAAGGACTTGGAGGTGTCGAAGGATGGTACCGGCTCTCTCCAGTCAGGTGCACTCTCAGCGCCACCCAGACGACAGTCACATTCATTTGACTGACTGTCTTGGTGGCGGCAAACGTTTCATCTGCTGTGTGAGAGTTTCATAACCCTTCTTGTGAAAGTATTTTCTCCAGACGATAACGCTTTCCTAGACTCGTGCCGCAGCCATCGCCGCAGGTTGATGGCTGCCTGTGACTCCCTTCTTCTGCTAGTTCCACTACCAAGGTGAGCAAGAGTGTTCAATCTTCCTCACCTATTCCCTCTACTTCCTGTGGCTACGCTGGGAGGGGTGAGGTGAATAGGAGATCCTGCAGAGTGCTCTCCATAGGATTCATCGTCAGGGGGCTAGTTCCTGGAGGGATCTTAGGGTCCTACCATATGTACGTCCACATCATTGAGGAAGGATCTTGGGTCAAATCCAGTCTTAAATGCTCGCATTTAGGGCTGGTTTTTATGCTCGTTCCTCCTCGATTTCTACGGAAATCGAGGAGGGGCGCAATCCCGACGATCATTTGACGAAATTCGGGGGTCTCGCTGAGTGCTTAAATTCTTTGGAATTTTTAGCACTCTCCGACTCAGAGTGTTTTGGTCTTCTACGATCTGCAAAGACTTGAGCGAGATGAGAATTCCTGGTAATGTTACTACAATACTCGGGACTCTCTCTGGATGCTTGAATTCCTTGGAATTTCTGGCATTCTCAGAGTGTTATGGTTTCCTGTAATTTCCAAACACTCGGGCGAGACAGACATCCTCGGTAACTTTCATAACGAATATCAGGAGTCTCGCTAAGCCATTAAATTCCTTGGAATTTCTAGTGTTTGCAGAGTGATTTGGTTTTCTCTGATTTCCAAACACTCGGGCAATGGGAATTCCCAATAAGTATTGCAATTATCGGGAGTCTCGCGAGCACCTGGATCCCTTGGTTTCGTTGGCGCTCGCTGAGTGCTCGGCTTCATCATACGTATTGCCGAACACCAGCGTGAGACAAGGCTCACCCGATTATTGTCTTACAAGAGCGCTCACTACTACGAGTGCTTGGATGGTGAGGTGAGCCTTTACCAGTACAGATGAGTTTGCTCCTCAGTCTGGTTTGGAGTTATGTAGAGCTTGGAACTGGATGCAATACCTTCTGGGTGAATGGTCAAGTACCATCCTCATGTATTGGAGCTTAGGGTCCAAACACGTAGGACAGCAGACACAGAATCCCTCTTATTCTTCTTGTTGGAGCTGCAGCCTTGAAGGAGAACGGTTAATTGAGAAGAAGTGATAGTTCTTCATTGACGATTACCACTTATAATTATGTAATGGTGATCTGCTCAGCTCAGTCAGCTCAGCTCGGCTTGACCAGACAGCTCGATCTCAAAAAAGCAATCTGAGTGCTTGGCTCTAACGAACGAACTCTCAGCTCTTGATCGGTGCGGTTCCTTGCCATGACACTAAGACCCTCCCCTTCCCATGTTGCAGTTGCGTTTTCCACTGGGCCATCGTCTTACATCATCTGATGCCTCCTAACCTCCCTCTTCAAAGGTTTCCATATCTTGAAAAGAGAAAGGTATTCTCCGCCCCTTTAGAAGTCTTGTGTTGAGACTTCTAAGGGTTTGCACCCTTTCCATGGAGAGGAAGTAATTTGCTGTCTCTTCGGCTCACCTGCTCCTTCCGAAGTGGGAACCTGGACGCTATCCACAAATATAGTGTCTCGGGAGCCCCAGGAGTTTTGAACCCAGGTTCTTTCTCCTGTCTCTGGTTCCAAGGGAGGTGCTCATGGAAACAGGGTTGTGTCGGGTATACTCGTGTACGGGTGTGTCCGAGTGTACAACCCCCAAGGGGTGTCGTATATCCACAGTCAGTGATAGGTAGTCTTCTCTCCATCACGTTAGTGGTGCAGGATGAGAGAAGGGACCAAGCTGCGTTGGTGGCTCGGACCCACCTGTGAAAGCCAGGAATGGCTATTCTTCAGGTGACAAGATCAGTGCTGCTGTCTCTTGGGACAAGGCATCTGAAAGAGATAGGAGGAGGCCTTCTGTGTAGTCCTCTTCATGAGGTTTTCGATCACAGAGAAGATAGATGCGTAGCAAGATGTGCCAAGTTCTCGCCAGCTTTTACAGCATTTAACTCCAGTCAACTTTTGCTCACATTTGCGCGAACGAAATGGTATAGATATGAATGCTTCATTTAACCCTTAAACGCCTATTGGACGTATTATACGTCAACTAAAATTGTCTGTCGAGTGCTTATTGGACATACGATACGTCGACTACAAAAAGCTTTTTTAAATTTTCGCAGAAAAATAGTTATAGGCCTAGTTTGCGAAAAATTTGAAATCACGCGCCTTGAGGGATGCTAGGAGTTCACGGTTCAAAGCTGTTGTTTTTTTACAAGTGTTACCTAGGCGCGCATGCGTGAATTGCTTTCTCCTTGCACCAGCAAGCATTAGCGACGCATTGTCGGAGAGCGGTCTCTTGCCGCATTCGTGTTTTGCAGAACTTTTGTGAGTGTTAGAGTATTTGTGATGTAACAGGACGTTCACAGAGATGTCCCAATGTCATCAGGAGCGTGAAAGGCCCGTATTGCGTGTTGGTAGTGATAGTGTGAGGCGAGTTTTAGACAAGGTGACCCAGCTTTCCAACGCCGTGTTGTGCGGCCTTGTGTGGCTGAAAGTGTCCAAAACCACATGCTGTGCCTTTTACGACCCCTAGGAAGCATCCGGGTGTCCTAAGGGGCATTTGTAAACAAAAGGACATAGACGAATACTTGTTGAAGCTCGATCGAGAGTCTTCATTTTGATGGCAGTTGGTCATCTAGTGACGAGGTCATCACGCTCGATGTCAGTGATGACGAATATTTGTCCCCAATGTCCGTATGGGAGCCACAGCCTGAAAGTGAACTAGAATTTAGTGGTTTCAGTGCGTATGAGGGAGAGTCTGAGGAGGAGGAGGAGGCGCTGAGTTTTGCTGTTGGGGATGAGACAGAGAGCGATGGTGAAAGCGAGGGAGATGGGCCAGTGGGGGGATGGGGGTGGGAGTGCAAAGCCGTGCCCAAGCGCGTGCACGGGCTCGCAGAAGGTTGCAACGTCGTGGCAGCCTAGGTGAAGGCCGTTCATCCGAAAGTGATGAGGGGTAATTAGAGGACCCCACCCCACCTAACATGCACCCATTCACGGCAGCACCTGGATTGACCGTACCTGTTCCTCTCACTGTTCTGGGGTTCATTCAGCTCTTCCTGATGTGGGAATTGCTGGAATACCTGGTTGCAGAGACGGCGGATTACACTCGGTACTCTGTGATGAACTACAGACGACATTGTCGTATCGCTAGTGGGGCTGCATCCTCACGGACATGGCGCATTTTTTGGGGCTCCACATTTTTTTGGGAATGATGCCGACGTCAAGCAATATTGGAGGCAGAATTTTTTTTTAAGTACGCCCAATGTGCCCAGCATTATGGGCCCGTGATAGTTTCCTGGCGTTGGACAGGTATTTATGTAAGTGATTACAAAATAAAAATATGGAACGTTATTCCATATATATAAAAAACTAAAACCTAAAGAGTTCAACAGATTGCTTGCAGAAATGGATCAGACCAGAGACGTAAAGTATTCTAAGAGAACGTTATTCCATATATAAAAAACCCTAAAACTAAAGAGTTCAACCAGATTGCTTGCAGAAATGTGATCAGACCAGAGACGATAAAGTATTTTCTAAGATGACGTATACAATAAAGTAGGCTAAGATGACATGCCGTCACCTGTGGTCCTTCATTTGTTTTGAAAACATTAGTCCAAGCTTCCTGCTTGAGACAACTACCGCGACCTATAATTCAAACAGCCTACATGACGTGTAATGTGTCATCTGCATGTATGTTTCATATGTTCGAGCTACTGTCTGTTTCCTTTATGATTGTAACCGAGATGGTAGTCAGAATAGAGTTAGCCATCATCATTGGCAGACCTGTACAGCTTTACCTAAGCTTCATCATGTAGAGTTGAATTAGCCATCATCATTGGCAGAAGCGATCAAGCCATCGTCATTAGAAGACCTGTACAATCCTATCTGATCTTCATCATGTAATCTCAGAGAATAGAACTATTTTTTATACTTAACGTTTTCTACTAGAACCTCACATCAGAAAGAAGATATCATCATGAGTTTAACACATCATCGTCATAACGAAAGAAGATACTTCGTTAGTTATCATGAAACCCCAAGACACTCCAATGAGTATGGAAGTGCATAACCAACCGACTTAGCGTAAGATTATCGCAAGTCTAACATTACCTCAAAGGGCGTTTTATAATACAAGGCAATAGCCCTAATATTTCAACGCCTTCAACCGAAGGGCCTTACCCCGGAATAACCCCAACCGCCTCACCTTAGTCCACCCAATGTTGGACTTCATTCGTGAACGGTGCCAGTTTCTTGTGGTTCTTGCCAAGAACCTTTCTTTGGATGAGGGGATGATACCTTACAAAGGACATCTCAGTATAAAAGTGTACAACCCCAAGAAGCCAAAAAAATATGGTGTAATATTTTTTATTAGAGTCCAAACACTGGATATGTCGTGGACTTCTTGGTGTATTCCGGGGTCTTCTCCACACTGGCATGACACGTCTACGGTCTTGTGGATCGTTTCATAACCCAGGGATACCACCTGTTTATGGATAATTATTATAACTCCATATCCCTGGCCCAGGAACTGTATGAAGGAGGTGTGCACGTCAGTGGTACCCTTCGGTTGGTGCGTGGGGCCCTGAATGTCCTCGAGGTTCGCTAGCCAGCCGCAACATCTGGCAAGAGGAGAGACAGAGTGGCGGCAGAAGGGAGATGTCTTCGTCATCTGTTGGAAGGGGGTTCCGACTCTTGCCCATGATTACGACGAGTCATGAGCCCATCCAAGAAGAGATCGTCCAGCGGAAGAATACACGTAAGCAGGGGCCGAGTTACATATGAGGAGTTTCGTGTCCAGGGGCCTAAAGTCATTGGGCACTACAACAGGCACATGGGAGGAGTTGATCTCTTTGATCAACTCATCCAGTATTATCCCTTCGCCAGGAGAACCAGGAGGTGGACACAGAAGCTCCTCAAATACCTCCTTCAATTGGCCCTCCAGAATGCCTACCTCCTCTACTGTGGGTACAATTCCGACACCCGTAGGTTGTCCCACATGCAGTTTCTCGAGGTGGCCGGGAATGCCCCCATAAACTTCAATCCTAATGAGTGGCCTTCCAACACTGCTCCCCTGCCCTGAGCTCTAGATCTGGACCCTAGAGGATAGGGCAGATGTTAGGAGGGCCAACCTCGGTTGCCCTGCTCCTGCCGCTGCTGTGCGCCCTTGATGATGCCGCCCTCTCTCAGATTCCAACTTCCCTTCGGATAGTGGACCCTGTGTGTCGGCTGCAGCCAGGGGATCGCACACTGGAGTTCCTAGAAGGGCGCAGGCAGAAATGGTGCCGGGTGTGCCATACAAATGGCAGAAGAAGAGACACCGGTACGCCTGTCGCACCTGCAAGGTAGCACTTTGCAGCAAGTTCGGGGAGTGTGACCGCAAATACCACACTGCGGTCATATATTGGAGTGTGCCGACCCAAGGGACAATGGAAGGTGCAGCGGACCGCCGAAGGGCGGCCCGATTCGGCAGGAAGGGCGCGCGTCTCCCTCCTCCACCTGTACCTCGTTATGTCGAGAGGAAAAAATGCAAGACTTCAATGGAGGAGGGAGAAAACAGAATAGAACGAAGAGTCAGGATTACGAGTGAGTATTCTGCATTGATTTTATATTTAGTTTTATATTTATTACAAGGTTTTATATATCTGTATTTATTGGTGTTTTGTATTTATTTCTTTCTTTTTTTTGCAAAAAACGTAAGTTTTTCACCTGCATTCCTTTTAGTTATGTATTCGTAACAGAATAAAATATATATATATATATATATATATATATATATATATATATATATATATATATATATATATATATATATATATATATATATATATATATATATATATATATTATATATATATATATGCATATATATATATATGTATATATATATATATATATATATATATATATATATATATATATATATATATATATATATAATATATATATATATATATATAATATATATATTGGTATTTTTTGGTAAGCAAAAAAATCTAACATTCTAGTGATATTCAATCATTCACCTTCATTTGCAACAAACGGGAAGTCTCTAGCACAATATTTCGATTTATGGTGATTTTTTAAAAAAACTTTTTCCTTCCCTCCGCGCATGGTAACTCGGCCAAAAATCTCAGAAATTCTTTAGTAACCTTGTCGTAATTTTTGCACCATTTTCTATTAGGCCTTACATAACAGTGTTTATACATGAAAGTGTGTGCAATTTCATGTAAAATAACAACAAAAAATAACTCA